>NC_069504.1:237739932-238017432 GCF_027579735.1 Bombina bombina | reverse complement strand
CTAATATTCAGGGCATTTCCTTTGGTGAAGTGCACCAAAAATGCCTCCTATACGCAGATGATATTTTTACGTATATCTCCCCTATATCCTCCATACCTCCCCTCCTTGCAGAGTTGGAAGCGTACAAACAGGTTTCTAACTTTGCTATCAATATGGGGAAATCACTACTTATGCCCTTAAATACCTCAGAGGACGAACTTCGATTTCTTTCTAGTCATACTAAATTTCAGATTACAGATAAAGTGCGCTATTTGGGAATGGATGTTCCTGTTAATCCGACATAATTTTTTGATCTTAATTATTTACCCCTACAGAATGAGTCATTGTCCTCTCTTGAGACTTGGAATAGGCAGGACCATCACTCTTGGCTAGGACGCATTAATGCTATAAAAATGAATTTACTCCCTAAATTCCTGTACCTATTTCAGGTTCCCCCATTAGATCTTGCCCTAAATTACTTATCCTGTCAACAAAAACAGTTTGAATTCTTCATATGGGCACATAAAAAACCAAGGGTGTCCAGGCACACTCTATATCTTAGTAGAGAACATGGGGGCCTAGGAGTACTAAACCTTATAGATTATTACAGAGCAGCCCACCTGGCACACATCACTGCCTGGAATCATTCTCATCCAAACAAGCCCTGGGTCCAACTAGAACGTATCCTGAAAGGAGGACATAACATGGGTAAATAGTGCTGGATCCACGCCAAATCGAGACCCCCCCAGAGCTAGCACAAATTACCTAGTAGCGGCTACCTTACGGGTCTGGGACAGATTACTGGCCCTTGACAAAACAATATCTAGCTTAATGTCCCCTTTAACCCCCCTCCTTAAAGTGAATGTAAATTTTGATGCTAAAGTGCCCGGTTTTTAAAACTTTGATTAAAAACAGAGGCACTTTAATTCATCAATATTTTCATTTCACTCCTGTTGTGAAAATAAACTTAGTTTTTAATCTTCACAGCGGCTCCAGCTTCCTCCACCTATTTCAAAGCCTCTTCCTGGGTCTAAAATGAGGTATCTGGCTTCCTCCAATCACAGCAGTGAATCAGACACTGAATCCCCCGGGGGGGAATCTGTGATTGGAGGATGACCTATCAATCATTTCTGACATCAGAAATGGCTTGTGAGACCGGAGGAAGCAGCAGCTGCTGTGAAGTTTAAAAGGTAAGTTTTTTGTCACAACAGGAGTGAAATGTAAATTTTGATTAATTAAAGTGCCCCTGTTTTTAATCAAAGTTTTAAAAACCGGGCACTTAAACATCAAAATTTACATTCACTTTAACAACCCGAGCCTCTTAGACACCCAAGCTATCCAAAACGCCAAATCTGGCGGGTATACCCACGAATATCCCAGTTCATATGGTGCTAGATAAAGGCACAGTACATCCACAAATTGAACTCTCTCAATTACTGAGGTCTCCTTTCCATCAATGGTTTCCCTACCTCCAAGTTAGACATGCCATATCCACAAGCCCCTATAAACAGGACCTTACTAGACCACTCACCCCCTTTGAAACCTTATGCACTACCCCTTCAATCCTTAGGTCCCACATCTCCATGATTTATAAAATGTTAAGAGGGTCCTTCCCAGTTAGAAAACCCTCCCATATCTCCAGATGGGAAACAGAGCTTAAAAGTAATCTGACCAAGCCTCAATGGAGCCTTATAATTTACTGAGACGAAAAGATCGTCTATCTCCATAATCATTGCCGAAATTAACTATAAAATTACTCTCCAGGTGGTACCTGCCTCCACAGTATATTTCCGAAACTCATCTTCCCTATGCTGAAGGCATTGTGGAGAAAAGGGTACATTGTCCCATATCTGGTGGTCCTGCCCTCTCCTCTGCACTTTCTGGACTGAAATTTCTAAGTGCTATAATACTGTATTGGGAACCTCAATAACACTTACACCCACTATTGTTCTACTAAACGACATACCACGCATCCCCTGCATCTATAGGAAGCGTCTATTCCAATGTATGCCTAACTACGTGAAGCGCTTAATACCAAGATTATGGAAGAAACCTGCACTGTTTACAGTAACTACGTGGTTAAAGGAAGTTGATTATGTTCTAGCATTAGAAAAAATATATTGCGTTTCATGGGAAGCTAGATTTCTTTGCAGACCTCCTATTTTTATAAAAAAAAAGCTGTGAAAGTCATATTTTTCATTCTGTCTATATATTAATTTTCTGTTAAGTTCAAACCTGAATTGTACCTGCCAATGCCTACGTGTGATCTTAATCTTACAAATATGTTGAGGGATTGCCTGTTATTTTAGATAGAGGTCTTGATTATGTGACAAATGTGATTACTCTGTACCTTTGTTTATTGTTTTGAAAAATCAATAAAATATTTAATCTAAAAAAAAACAACAACAAAAAAACAAAACTTACTTTGAATCTCCAAGTTTAGCTCTGCTAAAAAAGGTGGATGTATAGCATAAAAAAAACAGACACCTCCCCCTGCATAGGAAAAGACTCTACACAAACAGGAACGGGCTGGAGTAGGAATACATCAGTATACTTTAAAACTTTGGGGCTTGGTTAGGAGTCTGAAAATCAGCACAATGTTAATTAAAAATAAGAAAAACTATACAAAAAAAAAACACTGTATAGGCTTTATAAATGGATCATCTACAAACATTTATGCAAAGAAAACTAGTGTATAATGTCCCTTTAACAGTCATTATCTGATGGAGCATGCAAATAAGCCGCTGTGAACGCACTTAAAATGCAATGCCTGTGTTACTGATGCTAAACACTGATAGGGGGAGGTGGATCAGTCTACTCCAGACAGCATAGCTATGTCACTAATTTTGCTTATTTATGAAAATTATTTTAAAATACTTGCCAGCAATTTTTTAACTTTTTTTATGCAAACTATTTTTTACCTAATTAGCCCTTTTAGGATATGCACAGATCTCAACATGTTTTATGGCACTTTAAACCATAAAAAGTCAAGGGAAACCGGATTAAAATAGATTGTCTTAAAGGGACAGTAAACACCAGAATGTGTTTAAAAAAGGTAGATAATCCCTTTATTACCCATTCCCCAATTTTGCATAACCAACACAGTTATAATATACTTTTTACCTCGTATCTATGGCTCTGCAAACTGCCCCTTATGTCAGTTCTTTTGACAGACTTTCATTTTTAGCCAATCAGTGCTTGCTCCTAGGAGCTTCACGTGCCTGAGCTCAATGTTATCAATTTGAAACACATGAACTAATGCCCTCTAGTGGTGAAAAACTGTCAAAATTCTTTCACATTAGGTGTGGCCTTTAAGGTCCAAGAAATTAGCATATATTCCTCCTAGATTTAGCTTTCAACTAAGAATACCAAGAGAACAAAGCAAAATTGGTAATCAAAGTAATTTGGAAAATTGTTTAAAAATGACATGCCCTATTTAAATCAGAAAATATTTTTTTTTTACTTGACTGTCCCTTTAAGCATTTAGTGCTCCATAATATACTGTATTCACAAGAGATGCTTTTACAAGCTGTATGAAGATTTTTGTAAACACTAAATGAACTATAAAATGTAAATAGGTAAACAAGCTTTTATAAACTCTCTCTCTACAGCCAATGGAATATGTCAACTTGTATTCGGCTAAATCCTAATTTATTCATTTACAGGATTACAGAGATTTTGCAGTTTTCTCCCAGCAACCAAAAGATTATGCTGCACAAAACAAGACCCATAAAGCTCCACAGTTACACCTGATCTTTGATCTTATGGGTGAAAAGGCTGACTGACTAATTAACCAAAATGCACGCAGCTCAGTATTTGTGAATTGTTTCATAGACACGTGTTTTTAGCAAGACTTGTTTATCTCATCTGTTACAATAATTTTTGTGTAAGGGCTCCTAACTCTTAAAGGGACAGTCAACACCATAATTTTTGTTGTTTAAAAAACATAATTTATGTAAGAACTTACCTGATAAATTCATTTCTTTCATATTAGCAAGAGTCCATGAGCTAGTGACGTATGGGATATACATTCCTACCAGGAGGGGCAAAGTTTCCCAAACCTCAAAATGCCTATAAATACACCCCTCACCACACCCACAATTCAGTTTAACGAATAGCCAAGAAGTGGGGTGATAAAAAAGTGCGAAAGCATATAAAATAAGGAATTGGAATAATTGTGCTTTATACAAAATCATAACCACCACAAAAAAAGGGCGGGCCTCATGGACTCTTGCTAATATGAAAGAAATGAATTTATCAGGTAAGTAACATAGTAACATAGTAGATAAGGTTGAAAAAAGACTGAAGTCCATCGAGTTCAACCTATACAAATCTAAAATACTTACAAAAAGCTCCAGTTAAGCTTAAATAACCCCATAAAGTTCTTACATAAATTATGTTTTCTTTCATGTAATTAGCAAGAGTCCATGAGCTAGTGACGTATGGGATAATGACTACCCAAGATGTGGATCTTTCCACACAAGAGTCACTAGAGAGGGAGGGATAAAATAAAGACAGCCAATTCCTGCTGAAAATAATCCACACCCAAAATAAAGTTTAACGAAAAACATAAGCAGAAGATTCAAACTGAAACCGCTGCCTGAAGTACTTTTCTACCAAAAACTGCTTCAGAAGAAGAAAATACATCAAAATGGTAGAATTTAGTAAAAGTATGCAAAGAGGACCAAGTTGCTGCTTTGCAGATCTGGTCAACCGAAGCTTCATTCCTAAACGCCCAGGAAGTAGAAACTGACCTAGTAGAATGAGCTGTAATTCTCTGAGGCGGAGTTTTACCCGACTCAACATAGGCAAGATGAATTAAAGATTTCAACCAAGATGCCAAAGAAATGGCAGAAGCTTTCTGGCCTTTTCTAGAACCGGAAAAGATAACAAATAGACTAGAAGTCTTACGAAAAGATTTCGTAGCTTCAACATAATATTTCAAAGCTCTAACAACATCCAAAGAATGCAACGATTTCTCCTTAGAATTCTTAGGATTAGGACATAATGAAGGAACCACAATTTCTCTACTAATGTTGTTGGAATTCCCAACTTTAGGTAAAAATTCAAAAGAAGTTCGCAACACCGCCTTATCCTGATGAAAAATCAGAAAAGGAGACTCACAAGAAAGAGCAGATAATTCAGAAACTCTTCTGGCAGAAGAGATGGCCAAAAGGAACAAAACTTTCCAAGAAAGTAATTTAATGTCCAATGAATGCATAGGTTCAAACGGAGGAGCTTGAAGAGCTCCCAGAACCAAATTCAAACTCCAAGGAGGAGAAATTGACTTAATGACAGGTTTTATACGAACCAAAGCTTGTACAAAACAATGAATATCAGGAAGAATAGCAATCTTTCTGTGAAAAAGAACAGAAAGAGCAGAGATTTGTCCTTTCAAAGAACTTGCGGACAAACCCTTATCTAAACCATCCTGAAGGAACTGTAAAATTCTCGGTATTCTAAAAGAATGCCAGGAAAAATGATGAGAAAGACACCAAGAAATATAAGTCTTCCAGACTCTATAATATATCTCTCGAGATACAGATTTACGAGCCTGTAACATAGTATTAATCACAGAGTCAGAGAAACCTCTTTGACCAAGAATCAAGCGTTCAATCTCCATACCTTTAAATTTAAGGATTTCAGATCCTGATGGAAAAAAGGACCTTGTGACAGAAGGTCTGGTCTTAACGGAAGAGTCCACGGTTGGCAAGAGGCCATCCGGACAAGATCCGCATACCAAAACCTGTGAGGCCATGCCGGAGCTACCAGCAGAACAAACGAGCATTCCTTCAGAATCTTGGAGATTACTCTTGGAAGAAGAACTAGAGGCGGAAAGATATAGGCAGGATGATACTTCCAAGGAAGTGATAATGCATCCACTGCCTCCGCCTGAGGATCCCGGGATCTGGACAGATACCTGGGAAGTTTCTTGTTTAGATGGGACGCCATCAGATCTATTTCTGGAAGTTCCCACATTTGAACAATCTGAAGAAATACCTCTGGGTGAAGAGACCATTCGCCCGGATGCAACGTTTGGCGACTGAGATAATCCGCTTCCCAATTGTCTACACCTGGGATATGAACCGCAGAGATTAGACAGGAGCTGGATTCCGCCCAAACCAAAATTCGAGATACTTCTTTCATAGCCAGAGGACTGTGAGTCCCTCCTTGATGATTGATGTATGCCACAGTTGTGACATTGTCTGTCTGAAAACAAATGAACGATTCTCTCTTCAGAAGAGGCCAAAACTGAAGAGCTCTGAAAATTGCACGGAGTTCCAAAATATTGATCGGTAATCTCACCTCCTGAGATTCCCAAACTCCTTGTGCCGTCAGAGATCCCCACACAGCTCCCCAACCTGTGAGACTTGCATCTGTTGAAATTACAGTCCAGGTCGGAGGCACAAAAGAAGCCCCCTGAATTAAACGATGGTGATCTGTCCACCATGTTAGAGAGTGTCGAACAATCGGTTTTAAAGATATTAATTGAGATATCTTCGTGTAATCCTTGCACCATTGCTTCAGCATACAGAGCTGAAGAGGTCGCATGTGAAAACGAGCAAAGGGGATCGCGTCCGATGCAGCAGTCATAAGACCTAGAATTTCCATGCATAAGGCTACCGAAGGGAATGATTGTGACTGAAGGTTTCGACAAGCTGCAATCAACTTTAGACGTCTCTTGTCTGTTAAAGACAGAGTCATGGACACTGAATCCATCTGGAAACCCAGAAAGGTTACCCTTGTCTGAGGAATCAAAGAACTTTTTGGTAAATTGATCCTCCAACCATGATCTTGAAGAAACAACACAAGTCGATTCGTATGAGATTCTGCTAAATGTAAAGACTGAGCAAGTACCAAGATATCGTCCAAATAAGGAAATACCACAATACCCTGTTCTCTGATTACAGACAGCAGGGCACCGAGAACCTTTGTAAAAATTCTTGGAGCTGTAGCTAGGCCAAACGGCAGAGCCACAAACTGGTAATGCTTGTCCAGAAACGAGAATCTCAGGAACTGATAATGATCTGGATGAATCGGAATATGCAGATATGCATCCTGTAAATCTATTGTGGACATATAATTCCCTTGCTGAACAAAAGGTAAGATAGTCCTTATAGTTACCATCTTGAACGTTGGTATCCTTACATAACTATTTAATATTTTTAGATCCAGAACTGGTCTGAAAGAATTCTCCTTCTTTGGTACAATGAAGAGATTTGAATAAAACCCCATCCCCTGTTCCGGAACTGGAACTGGCATAATTACTCCAGTCAACTCTAGATCTGAAACACATTTCAGAAATGCTTGAGCTTTTACTGGATTTACTGGGACACGGGAAAGAAAAAATCTCTTTGCAGGAGGTCTCAACTTGAAACCAATTCTGTACCCTTCTGAAACAATGCTCTGAATCCAAAGATTGTGAACAGAATTGATCCAAATTTCCTTGAAAAAACGTAACCTGCCCCCTACCAGCTGAGCTGGAATGAGGGCCGCACCTTCATGTGGACTTAGAAGCAGGCTTTGCCTTTCTAGCTGGCTTGGATTTATTCCAGACTGGAGATGGTCTCCAAACTGAAACTGCTCCTGAGGATGAAGGATCAGGCTTTTGTTCTTTGTTGAAACGAAAGGAACGAAAACGATTATTAGCCCTGTTTTTACCTTTAGATTTTTTATCCTGTGGTAAAAAAGTTCCTTTCCCACCAGTAACAGTTGAAATAATGGAATCCAACTGAGAACCAAATAATTTGTTACCCTGGAAAGAAATGGAAAGTAAAGTTGATTTAGAAGCCATATCAGCATTCCAAGTTTTAAGCCATAAAGCTCTTCTAGCTAAAATAGCTAGAGACATAAACCTGACATCAACTCTGATAATATCAAAAATGGCATCACAGATAAAATTATTAGCATGCTGTAGAAGAATAATAATATCATGAGAATCACGATGTGTTACTTGTTGCGCTAAAGTTTCCAACCAAAAAGTTGAAGCTGCAGCAACATCAGCCAAAGATATAGCAGGTCTAAGAAGATTACCTGAACACAGATAAGCTTTTCTTAGAAAGGATTCAATTTTCCTATCTAGAGGATCCTTAAACGAAGTACCATCTGAAGTAGGAATAGTAGTACGTTTAGCAAGGGTAGAAATAGCCCCATCAACTTTAGGGATCTTGTCCCAAAATTCTAATCTGTCAGACGGCACAGGATATAATTGCTTAAAACGTTTAGAAGGAGTAAATGAATTACCCAAATTATCCCATTCTTTGGAAATTACTGCAGAAATAGCATTAGGAACAGGAAAAACTTCTGGAATAACCACAGGAGCTTTAAATACCTTATCTAAACGTTTAGAATTAGTATCAAGAGGACCAGAATCCTCTATTTCTAAAGCAATTAGTACTTCTTTAAGTAAAGAACGAATAAATTCCATTTTAAATAAATATGAAGATTTATCAGCATCAACCTCTGAGACAGAATCCTCTGAACCAGAGGAATCATCAGAATCAGAATGATGATGTTCATTTAAAAATTCATCTGTAGAGAGAGAAGTTTTAAAAGATTTTTTACGTTTACTAGAAGGAGAAATAACAGACATAGCCTTCTTTATGGATTCAGAAACAAAATCTCTTATATTATCAGGAACATTCTGCACCTTAGATGTTGAAGGAACTGCAACAGGCAATGGTACTTTACTAAAGGAAATATTATCTGCTTTAACAAGTTTGTCATGACAATCAATACAAACAACAGCTGGAGGAATAGCTACCAAAAGTTTACAGCAGATACACTTAGCTTTGGTAGATTCAGCACTTGACAGCGATTTTCCTGTAGTATCTTCTGACTCAGATGCAACGTGAGACATCTTGCAATATGTAAGAGAAAAAACAACATATATATATAAAGCAAAATTGATCAAATTCCTTAAATGACAGTTTCAGGAATGGGAAAGAAATGCCAAAGAACAAGCTTCTAGCAACCAGAAGCAATAAAAAATGAGACTTAAATAATGTGGAGACAAAAGTGACGCCCATATTTTTTCGCGCCAAATAAGACGCCCACATTATTTGGCGCCTAAATTCTTTTTGGCGCCAAAAATGACGCCACATCCGGAACGCCGACATTTTTGGCGCAAAATAACGTCAAAAAATGACGCAACTTCCGGCGACACGTATGACGCCGGAAACGGAAATAGAATTTTTGCGCCAAAAAAGTCTGCGCCAAGAATGACGCAATAAAATGAAGCATTTTCAGCCCCCGCGAGCCTAACAGCCCACAGGGAAAAAGTCAAATTTTAAGGTAAGAAAAATGTTAAATTGAAATGCATTAACCCAAATATGAAACTGACTGTCTGAAAATAAGGAAAGTTGAACATTCTGAGTCAAGGCAAATAAATGTTTGAATACATATATTTAGAACTTTATAAACAAAGTGCCCAACCATAGCTAGGAGTGTCACAGAAAATAAGACTTACTTACCCCAGGACACTCATCTACATATAGCAGATAGCCAAACCAGTACTGAAACGAGAATCAGCAGAGGTAATGGTATATATAAGAGTATATCGTCGATCTGAAAAGGGAGGTAAGAGATGAATCTCTACGACCGATAACAGAGAACCTATGAAATAGACCCCTTAGAAGGAGATCACTGCATTCAAATAGGCAATACTCTCCTCACATCCCTCTGACATTCACTGCACGCTGAGAGGAAAACCGGGCTCCAACTTGCTGCGGAGCGCATATCAACGTAGAATCTAGCACAAACTTACTTCACCACCTCCATCGGAGGCAAAGTTTGTAAAACTGAATTGTGGGTGTGGTGAGGGGTGTATTTATAGGCATTTTGAGGTTTGGGAAACTTTGCCCCTCCTGGTAGGAATGTATATCCCATACGTCACTAGCTCATGGACTCTTGCTAATTACATGAAAGAAAGATATATATTCCCTTTATAACCTATTCCCCAGATTTGCATAACCAACAGTTATATTAACCCTTTGATTACCAGGTTAATTTGTCTACATCTGAACAACGTTCCGATGTAAACAAATTGAAATCCTGCGATCGTGCACGCAATTGCGAGATTTCAATGATGGGATCGGGTCAGGGGGGCGTCCCTGTGACGCTAGGGCACGCCCTCCAGACCGCGATCACATCATGGAAGCGCTGTTGGCTTTAGGACAGCCAACGGTTATGACGTTCTATTTCGTCAGAACGGCACTAAAGCCCAGTGTACTTATGACTGAATAGTAACGGCATAACGGCGTTAAAAGGTTAATATACTTTTTACCTCTGTGATAAACTTGTATCTAAGCATCTTCTGACAGCCCCCTGATCACATGACATTTTATTTATATCTATTAACTTTCATTTAAGCCAATTAGTGCAGTGTCTGCCACTAGCCACAGGCTTGATTACAATGTTATCTATATGGCTCACATGAACTAGCTCTCCCCTGTTGTGAAAAGCAAATAAAAAAAACATGTGATAAGAGGCGGCCTTCAAGGGCTTAGAAATTATCATAGCTTTCAACTAAGAATACCAAGAGAACAAAGCTAAATTGGTGATAAAAGTAAATTGGAACGTTGTTTAAAATTACATGCCCTATTTGAAACATGAAAGGTTTTTTTTGGACTTGACTGTCCCTTTGAAGGACCACTCAAAGAATTGCATACAGAAGTGCACAATGAAAAGATAAGGCAAAAGAACTTATTCTGAATTTCAAATAAGCAGTAATTTTTTCTGACAAATTAATTTTTTCTCCCATTTTCCGGCCCCCTGTATGATGTGACAGACATCAGTCAATCACAGACTAGTATACATATACCCTGTGAACTTGTGCACATGCTCAGTAGAATCTTGTTCCCCAGAAACTGTACATATAAAAAGACTGTGCAAAATGTGATAATTGTTAAGTGTCTTAAAACTGCACGCTCTTTCTGAATTATAAAAGTTTATTTTGACTTGAGTGTCCCTTTAAACATTTCCTCTTTTTTGCAGCAGTTTCTCAACTTTTTTTTTTTTACACATTATGCATTAAAGGGACATTGTGCTGTAAACATTTTCTCCCATGTTGTGTGTTCCCAATAATCCATTTGACCTGCTGGGAGTGTATTAAAGAGACACACTAAAGTCAAAATTAAAGGACAGTCAAACCGATTGCACTATTAAACTCAATGTAGCTCGCTCCCACTCTGGTCTAGCGCGATCGGGCTGGCTGTGATTAGACAGCGTGCCACGATGAACTTAGGAGAAGAAAACAGACCCCGCTCAGAGACAAAAGAGGCGTTCTGTTTTCGTTGTAAAATATATATCTAACCCTTTGCTTTACAAAGCTGGTGCTAAGCTAATGTTATACAGTATAATTCTGCACTATGTGCAGAATTACATAACATTATTTTCTAAGTTTACTGTCCCTTTACAGTAGAATAACATAATCCAGGGCCAACAAACTCAGAAACCAAGGAGTCATTGTCTCCTAGAATTATTTTACCCTTGGCTCCTAACTTTGTGGGTTATTCTCCATATATCTATATACAAATACCTCTGTCTAGCTCAAATATTCTTACTAAATTTTAAACAAAAAAGATTTGTCAAACCCCTGGAATAATTAACAAGTGTAAAATAAAAATACTACACAACAGCACTTACTCTGAATTTTAAAAATGAGCAGTAGATATTTTTTTCTGAAAAATGTTAAAGTTTCCTTTAGTGCTTCAGACTCATGCACGTGTACACTGTGAATTTTTTGTTCTGTGTAATGTCTGCAACCCGCCTCCGTAGTTTGAATCCCAACAAGGGTTGATTTCAGTAGGCGGTGGTGAAACAAAAGTTTGGAACAAACGCTACGAAGGAATTCCGTAAAAACAAGGGGACAAAGGAACTAACAATCCATAGTCGGTTTATGTAAGAAAATACACCTTCTGATGTTTGGACCTGTTTCTCTTGTAAATGGGATTTTTGTGTTTTATTCAGAGCGATTCTTTTCCATGGTATCCCGCTTTGTACTAACCAATGGATGAAGCTGTGTTGACTTTTATCCAATAACTATAAATGGCTAAAGAAAAGTAACTTATGTCATATGTTGTAAAAAAAAAAAAATATGTCATTATTGTTTGTATTGTGTCAGGCACATTTTATTTTTATTAAATGTGATATTACATTTTTACCTATTGATATTTCCTTTAGAGCCAGATACTACATATATTAAGCTGCTGTAAGAAATGACTAGATACAAAACTTAGAAAACACTGAATTTTTGCAACGCTCAGTAGTAGCCGGTGCCTCAGAATGTGTGCATTTAAAAAGACTGCACGATTTGCTAATGGACGTAAAAACGGAAGTCTCTTATAGTTGGGTGCTCTATCTGAATCACAAGATTTAATTTTAACTTCACTGTCCCTTTAAAAACTTTCATGATTCAGATAGAGCACACAATTGTAAGAGACTTTGCAATTTACTTCCAAAACAGAAGTCTCTTATAGTTGGGCATGGATGGAGTCTACACTGGATGCTTTATATTTATCTTGTGAGTGCCTATATAGAACATCAACTAGTTACACATCTTAGAGTCCTAAAAAAAATAAAAAATTGACAGCCCAAATTAAAAAAGGACACTGAACCCAAATTTTGTCTTTCGTGATTCAGATAGAGCATGACATTTTAAGCAACTTTCTAATGAACTCCTATTATCAATTTTTATTCATTCTCTTGGTATCTTTATTTGAAATGCAAGAATGTATGTTTAGATGCCGGCCCATTTTTTGTGAACAACCTGGGTTGTCCTTGCTGATTGGTGGATAAATTCATCCACCAATAAAAAAGTGCTGTTCAGAGTTCTGAATAAAAAAAAGCTTAGATGCCTTCTTTTTCAAATAAAGATAGCAAGAGAACGAAGAAAAAATGATAATAGAAGTAAATTAGAAAGTTGCTTAAATTTGCATGCTCTGAATCACAAATGAAAAAAAATTGGGTTCAGTGTCCCTTTAATGGTTTACCTATTAAACAAGGGAGGGCCAGATTAAACTATTTTGAGGGCCGCATTTGGCCCTGGGGCTGGTACCTTGAGTAAAAGGATAATCTCCAGCTGTAGTGAGCAGTGTGACTTTTTTTATTTTTCATACAAGGTCAAACACAGCAACGTTTCGGGCTAACAATAAGCACTTTTTTTTTTTGCTTGAAAAGGGCTTATTGTTAGCCCGAAACGTTGCTGTGTTTGACCTTGCATGAAAAATAAAAAAAAGTCACTTTGCTCACTACAGCTGGAGATTATCCTTTTATTTGATTTACTTGGGTTTGGTAAGCCCCTCCGTGCTTTTGTGAGTACTGTATCCATTTCTGCTTGTTTTAGCCCTTACCTTGAGACCACTGCCCTAGACTGTCCCTTTAATGTAAAAAAAAAGAAAGAAAAAAACAAAAACAAAAAAAAAAAAAAAAAAAAAAAAAAAGGAAGAAAATTTGTTGTGAAATACAAACACAGCTTAGAAGTTTCCCCCCCCCTCTCTTATCTCCTTATTGGGACTGACTTATGCTGCTATAAACAAATTCAAGGGTCAAGTCATTAAAGCTGTTTTAGTCTATAACAGAAAGTGTTCAAGGATTTTGGGACAGCTAAGCAATAGGAAAAGTGTTAGCATAAACAGTTATAGCGGTTTTCAGAGTTTACAGCAACACAACCACTCATACATGGTAGCACTCTGCTTATCCCCTACCAGACAGGCTCCTTGTGAGCTCACATCTATAGACTTTGGATGATATCACTTCTGATTGGCTACTTCTTAAAATGATAGATCAGTATTGCATTACATTCCCTATGAGTGGCAAGTTGTGCGCAGCTACCGTGCATGTGTGACCCATCTAAGAGGATGCTTAGATTCAGTAGCACATCAGCAGGATCATGCTCTTCTGGTGTCACAGGATGGGTCAGGATGTGATTGTACTGCCCAGTTTTCTTTGCATAAATGTTTTGTAGATGATCTATTTATATAGCCCATAAAGGTTTTTTCTTTAAAAAAAAAATGTATAGTTTTGCTTATTTTTTTAATAACATTGCTCTGATTTTCAGACTCCTAACCAAGCCCCAAAATTTTATGTGAATACCGTCAGCTACCTTCTCCAGCTTGCTGCTGTTTGTGTAAAGGGTCTTTTCATATGCAAAAGAAGGGGGAGGGGGAGTGTCTTATTTGCCACTTGCAGTGGGCTTTCCAACTACCTTTTCTACGGAGCTAAACTGAGAGCTTCTAAGTAAGTTTTTAAACAGTTTTATACTGGATTTTTATACCAATATCTGTGCATCTTATTCTTTATATAGTAGTGTCTATTACATGCAGTTATATGAAAATGAGTGTATACTGTACCTTTAACTACTACACGCGTTTAGGACATTTCATGCCGTCCTTGCAGCACACAGCTTAATGCTGTAGGATGGCATGGAACTTCCTACCGTATATGGCATCCTGCGCCCTCCTCCTTTTAGTGAATTGGAAAAAAAAAATATATATATATATTGGACTATGCCTAGCATCGTAGGCAGTCCCAAGTGATCCAATCCTGACCTTGAAATCACGTGATCACATAGACAATTGTGTGATATTTAAAGCAAGGGTTTACATCAGAACGAACACTTGCCCCCGACATGAAGGGGTTAAGTATAGAAACTTTTAGTATAGGTAGGGATACTTCATGCAAAATCAGCAATTTCAAATACTGATATAAAGTAAATTAGCTATTTGTAAAAAAAAATGTAATACACCCCAGCAGGTAAAATTGATCATTGGGAACATTTTAAAGGGGAGAATGTTTTAGAGTACACTTTTCATTTAAACAAACAAGGTTTTGCACCTTGATGTGATTCTTTGATGCCTTAGATAAGGCTATGGTCAGTGACCTAAACAGGAAAATCATACCTACTGTATGTATCTCAAACAATAACAATATCCTAATCTGGAATTATTGCCAAATATGCAACTTTTTTATGTTACACAAAGTGTGAGAAGGGAATTTGGTTAAAAATCAAAATGTTTTAACTAAAAAGAGCCCTATAAAACTTAGCTTCACAAACAGTATACATATTTATTAATAGATTCTACAAACAGACGCATATTTGCTGTCAAAACTATTCTTAATAGCGCCATAATTCACAGTAGAATTGGTTGAATCTCCCAGGTACTCACTTCAAAATGAGAAGAGATAGAGAGGGGGGGGGCTGTTGTATTGACTTTAGTGAATTATCTGTGTAGCTTAGCGTTGGATAGAGGTTCGTCTAAGACACTGAAAGTAACATATTCACTATTATGTTCGATAACCATCAAATAAAAATTACTCACGACTTTAAAACATTATTAAGCAAACATAAATGTTTAGCTCCCCATTATTGGAACTCGCTTATTTTAGCAATAGTTGTAGGATTGACCCTTAACTTTGTAAATAATTATAACTTTCACAACAACAAAAAAAGACAGTATACATTTACATAATATTCAGTCACAAGTCAGTAGTAGCAAAATCTCCCAGCTGCAGCACTTATTTACTAAAACCATTTTCCATGTGTAAATATAATGCGTATTCTGACACCAGCCTTGTGCTAGTACTACGATCACATCATCAGATTGCACCCGCCAGCTGTAAGGAGCACTCACCTACAGAGCAGCACACACTCACCTACAGAGCAGCACACACTCACCTACACTAGCAGCACACACTCACCTACACTAGCAGCACACACTCACCTAGAGCAGAGATCACACAAGTAAAGCCAACTCCGGAGCCAGTAACTGAAGCTGCACACTGGGCTACAATAATGCTGCGAGTCTGGGAGGAGCCCTGATTATACCACAAATCTGCATTTGTAGGATGAGAGGTGGTGAGAGAGCAAGTAGCTCAGGGCCTGCCACATACTCTTCATTCCAGCCCTCACACATGACATCATGCATTGCGCTCATCCCACATAGTTTAACCCTTGTATACAGGTTGTTTGTAGCCCCGGTATGGCGTGGTCTGGCGCGGATCTGGTTTATTCTCCTTTTCGTTATAGAGATTAAAAATAAACCGCGTTTTATTTCTTATATTTTCGATAAAGCGATGAGAACATCATTCTACATAAGGCTTGTTTGCAAGCGCATTATTATAAATAACACACGTTTTACTGGCTTTTTAAATTCTTTTTAACAGATTGTGAATTCTACACTACAGCAGTGGTTCTCAAACTCATTTAGTAGGTTGTAGCACACTTGGAAATTCAAATGTATGTCCTAGCACACCTGTGATCTTAAAGGGACAGTGAGCATGTATAGATTTTGATATAAACTGTATAGTTATGCACAGTAAACTAAATTTGCTAAATACGTTCATTATTTATTTTGCCCCCTTTTCATGTAATTTAGCTCTGAAAATTGACGATTGTCTAATTATCGGAACTGAAAAAACAGACTAAGGCTTAGTTTCCATTGCTGTTGTAACCTATGTAATCTTGTGGTAACATAAAACATCTCCATAGACTTTAATAGAGGTACTTGTTTCAGTTTACAAGAGCAATGGAAACTAGACCTAACAGGACTGGCAATGTTTGGCCCAGGGAAGTGCAACCCAAAGGCTCAAGTATAGCAACCCACTTTTTTTTTATTTTTAAATATAGGGCAGTCTGTTTAAAAAATACAAACCAACAAGCTAAAGTTACAAAAAATAAAAAAAGTAAAATTACAGAAAAAAATAAACAAAGGTATCCAAAATAAAAAATGTAAACCTAAACTAATATCCCTATAAAAATAAAAAATCCCCCCAAAATAAAAACACCCAGTAATCTAATACTAAACTACCAATAGCCCTTAAAAAACAGCTCTTTTAATTAAAAAATACCAATTACCACATACCAGTAAAAAAAAAACATCCAACCAAACCCCCCAAAATAAAAAACCTAAGCTATCCATTGCCCCTAAAGGGACATTTGTATGGGCATTAAAGGGGCATTCAGCTCTTTTACTGCCCTTAAAGGGGCAATAAACCTAGAAAATAATGTTATATAATTCTGCACATGCAGAATTATATAATATTAAATTAGAGCTAGCTTTATACAACATAATATTGCAGCCATCATTTATTATAAACTACAGATTTTCTTGCCGCCGGTCCTTGCTCTACTGAGCGGGTCTGTTTTGTTTTCTAAGTGCATCTGGGCAGCTGTCTACTCACAGCTGGCCCGATTGCGCCATTAAACTCAATGTAGCTCGCTCCTGCTTCCAGACCAGAGCGGGAGCGAGCTACATTGAGTTTAATGGCGCGATGGGGCCGGCTGTGAGTATGAAAAACAAAGTAAACTGAGGAGCACCGCAGCAAGTATAGGGGGTAAAAAACAATATTTATTAACTATACGTTAAAAACGTGCAGGTTAAGGATGAACCTAGTAAAACCATTCAGGGAGGGTACATGGAACAAAAGCAAAGGCTGACATGTTTCGGCAGACGCCGTACTCTTAGCCTAATTTAAAAACCGTTAAACACAGACTGCATTAAAAACATAACCAAGAGCACTGATAGGGCAAGAGGTACACACCTACTCTAATTCTGACCTATCAGTAACCCCATATACATGGACTCCTCCTCCCTTACGAAATTGATTTCATACATCCCTCCCTAATGCTATTAGCTCTCGCTGTGCTTTAATAAACAGTATCCTGAACAGACTTGTTCACTTCTAGGACTAATCTGTGCTCTGAGCCCTGCAGGGTTGGTGAATTGTACACTGGTTTATAGCCGTTAGCCTCACATCCACTACATCGTGTGACACTGTGTGCCATAACAATACTCGTTAGGTTTGCATTGTATAGATCCTAACCCTAGATGCTCATGCCAAAATTCCTTGATGTGTGGCTGTCACCTTGAACGGAGGGGGGAGGGGGAAAGGTTTAGGGGAAATTGGCTAGTGTTAGCCTAATCTTGAGATAACAGTACACTGTAAGGTTTGTTAAATGCCTATCAAGTCGGGGCAATATATAAACAGTTATAAACTTTTATAAACTTTTGCTTATCTGCAAAATGTTTAAATCTTTAAAACACTATGAAAAAAGGGGTGTGTTACTCTACAGTTGGGGTGGGGGGCTTTATAGCTAATAAAACCTGGAGAAGACTATATATTCTAATGTACTGATGTTCAAGAGAAATGTAATACCTCTCAAATAAATATAATGATAGTTGTTCAGATGGGCCCTAATGCAAGAGTATATACAAGAGCATGAATAAACAGGGTGGCTAGCTACAGTGATGGGTGGATTATATATGATATGGGAATATCATTTACTGCTGATCCTATGACTAAACCAACTACTGTATAAACTACTGTTTACCAAAAATTAATAAGGTCAGACTCGGAAATTGAGGCCCTCTGGTATTCTGGTCCGTAGCCTGAATATCCAGAAGGCCTCTTTCTCTCTCCTAGTTTCCTTGACCTATTGTCCCCCGATTTTCCGGGTAGGACCCTCTCAATCAGGTTCCATTTAAAGTTCCTCACATCTTTGTCATGAAATCTTGAAAAGTAGTTGATGAGTGGTGTTGTAAGGGTACCTGCCCTAATGTCCGCTAGATATTCCTTAATTCTGACCCGTGCTTCCCTTGTGGAAAGACCCACATATTGGAGTCTACACTGGGTACAGGAGATTACGTAAACAATATATGTTGAGCAGCAATGAAGGCAAGATTTGATCTGGAATGTTTCCCCTGTAACCAAAGACCTGAATTCACTGCCCATTTGTGCCTTCACACAGGCCACACATGTCAAGTGGTTGCAGTGATACATTCCATTTAATCTAAGCCAGGAGGAGTTGTCCTCTGTGTTTTTTCTCAGTCTGGTGGGAGCCACTAGATTGCCCACCGTTCTTCCCCTCCTATATGCGCATTTCAAACCCCCCTCCACCACTCTTTGGAGACCATCATCTGCTGCAATTAGGGGGTAATGTTTCCTAACTATTCCACAGATCTGTGTATACTGTTCGGAATATTCCGTAATGAATACCACCTTATCACTGGGTTTGGTTTCCCTATTGATCAATATGTTCTTGGACTTAGCCAATAGTTTCTTTCTATACAGTATTTTAACTATTCTCCTAGCTTTTTGAATGGACGATGGCTTGTACCCTCTCTCCTTAAGCCTCTCAATTAGGTCATCTGCTTGCTTTTCATACTCAGCCTCATTTGTGCAGTTCCTTTTAAGGTGTATGAACTGACCTTTCGTGACCCCTTGGAAAACCCTTTTCGGGTGGCAACTGGATAAACCTCTGACTCTATGGTGTGTTCTGGGATGCCTCTGAGTGTTAAGTCAAAGAAATGTATTTTTGATTTATGTGACTCAGAAGTAAAACTTATGCCAACTTCATTGGCATTCAAGTATTCTACAAATCTGGTTAGTGTTTCCTCCGTACCCTTCCAAATGAAGAGGAAGTCATCCTGTATGTAGGGGTTGCCCACCCTATAGACGTGGGACAGCTCCCACCAACCCATAAACAGGTTGGCATAGGAGGGGGCAAATTAACCCCCCATTGCAGTCGCACGCCTCTGGAGGTAAAACTCACCATTGAACTCAAAATAATTGTGAGTCAGTAGAAACTTGGTAACTCCAATCACATACTCCACAAATCCCCCATCATTAGTATACTTCCTATCCTATCCAGGAAGAATTTCACCGCTTCCAGGTCCTTACCGTGGGGTATTGTGGAGTATAGAGATCGGACATCCACCGTGAGCCACTGATATTCTTGTTTCCAAGTCATGTCTGATAACATGTTCAAGACATGTTTGGTGTCCAAAAGATGACTCCACATGTCCCCCACCAACAGCTGGAGTAAAATATCCAGCCATTCAGACAGATGTTCCAAAAGGGATCCAATCCCACTGACTATTGGTCTCCCCTGTATGTTTCGCAAAGATTTATGGACTTTGGGGAGATGATTGAATTTAGAGATAGTTGGATTTTCCACTAATAAATATGACTTGGTATCTTGATCAATAACACCTAGTTCCACCCCGTCATCAACAAGGGAGGCCAATAGTCTCTGGAAATTTCTTGTCGGATCACCAATTAGTGGTATGTAATCCTCTTCATTTAGGAGCTGTCGGTGTGCTTCTTTGATGAAATCCACTTTATCCAGCACTACCACAGCTCCACCCTTATCCGCAGCCCTTATTACCAAATCATTATTGGTTTTGAGGCTGTTCAGGGCCTTTTTGTGTGCCGTGTTAAGATTTTGTGTTTTCCCCCGTTCCGTAGTATAGTAAAGTTTTCTGAGATCTACCTCTACCCTTTTTTTGAATTTCTCCAAGGTAGCACCTCTACTTTAAATCGGATAGAAGCAGGATTTGGGCTTTAGGGTCGGAGCCCTCGGTTTCTCTGCCCCCTGTAGCAAGTGGTCACCTTGAAGAGATTCTTAAACCTGTATATCACAATGCTCTTGGAATTCTAGGTGTATATTCTCAAGGAATTCCCCAGATGACCTATAGGGTTCTAATTCCTGGAGCTGGGAAATGGAAACATGACCCTCATTAAATGTTGAATCAGACTTAGAAGAGAAGAATTTCTTCAAGATCAGATTTCTGATTAGTCTATTAACATCGAGTAGAGTTCTAAAGATGTTAAAGCTATTCGTGGGAACAAATGTTAAGCCCAGACTTAAGATCTCAACTTCTGGTCCAGTCAATTCATGTTTAGAGAGGTTGATTACATTCCTTCTCTGTATCGTCCCTTCTTCTGGCCTCTTCTCAGATGATACCTGCCCTGTTCCCTCTGTTGGTATTGGTCCTCTTTCTGTTGAAATTGGGGTCCTTGGTTTCCTCCCCCCCCCCCCCTTCGGGAGCTTTTTGGGCAACTGGGATTTCTCCACCTCACTCGTGAATCTCAGTTCACCTCTTGAGGTTTCTGGGTCTCTATAGTTTGATGTCTGGCGAGAGGAGTAAGGGGCATTTTTTAGAATGGGGGGTAATGTGTTTTCTCCCTCCTTGGGTCTGACCGAGACGTCAGTGAGTCCTTGTTGGTTGACGGACGCTCCTCCCTGTGCCCCTTGGTACACAGACTGCCGGCCTTCACCGCCAGATGCTGATCCTTGACCACAGGATTCCCCTTCACTCTCATAAAAGTTCACTCTCCGGCCCCTATTCCTCCTGTGTCTGTTGCCCCCTCTCTGCCTGTTTGGACGAAAGTATTCATTACTCTGTTCCTTTCTTTCTGCATAGCGGTCTTTCCTATTCCACACATAGACTTTATTTTGGTCATAGTCCATTTGATCTTGGATATATTTTGTGTGTTTAATTTCCAAAAGTAGAGTTTTGGCCTCAGCTACCACTTCTTGGAGTGTCTTGTCAAATTTGGCAAATGAGGGTTCCTTACTGCGGTTGTTTAATTCATCCTGTACCGGCTTAATGTTTAAGGAAATCTCTTCCAAAGCTTTTTCTTTAAAGCTGATTATTAGTAAGATCAGCTTTAGGGAACAATTGGTTAAATGACCATTCCATAGTTCGCTGAAGGTTTTATCTTCTGCAATGAATGTAGGGAACTTATTAAGTCTCAAGCCCCTCGGTATGATAACCAACTCGTGGTATTTCTGTAGAGTTCTAATGTCCCATTTCAACTTATTCTCTTTTATAAGTAGAAATTCCATTTCCTCAAATAGTGCAATTAAATTGTAATTGCCTTTATATGTTGAGAATACTGTATTACAATCCCAAGGCCCTAAATCCCTTTCTTGGGCTGTTCACAGGGAGATAGGAATCCATGCACTCTCGGTTTCACTCTCTGTCATTTTTATTTTATTTATAAATCTTAAATATTTTTTTAAATGTTAATTGTTGCCTGCAGGGGAAAACAAAACAAATGGAGATCCAAAGGAGCCTGGCCGATGGCTCACATCTATGAAGCCTGTAGAAAGTGTGAGATGGGGGGGTGGGGATGGTGATTGGATCTCTCAAATACTGCGGTCAAAATTGTATACTAAGGTATGCTATCACTTTAGTGAATTCAGGGTAAAGAGACAGTCACTGCCATATAGGAATATCCAGATACATCATAAAACATCAGTGCAGTTCATGCTGATTAATGTAAAGACGTCTCTTTTAGATGGCAATTCCAAACATGTGTTCACATCTACTACCGTAGTGCTGTACTGTGCCCCAATAAACAGTCCACTTAATCCAAATATTCTATAACACCTATCTTTGTGTTATGTGCTGGTGCTTGTGTTGGTAGCTATGTGTAACATAACATGGAACAATACAGTATGAATCTCCCAAATTATAAACAAACACTTATTGTTGGTTACTCACAAGTCCTCCAACCGGGTTGCTGATAATTAGATTAAAATGGGTTTAACAAAGATACACACATGGGGGGGGGGGGGAGAAAGGTTTAGGGGAAATTGGCTATTGTTAGCCCAATCTTGAGATAACAGTTCACTGTAAGGTTTCTTAAATGCCAAAGCAAAAGTTTATAAAAGTTTGTAACTGTTTATATATTGCCCCGACTTAGGCCTCGCTTCCATTGAGTCGTAATTCAGTTTGCGTGCACTCGCAAACCGATAAATATGCTGTCGGAAGCAATATCGTTTATCGACTGTTTCCAATGGCGCGTTATACCTCAATATCGGCAGCCGGACTTCGGCTGCCGAAAAGATCTTCGCGTCCCATAGAAAGTAATAGAAGCCGTTAATCGATAAATTATACCAGGTTTCCAATGAAAGCGCTAACCGTTAATACATTGTCGGAGGCTGTCGAAACATTGAGAAATATTACCCCCAGCTCAACTAGGTGTAAAAGAGGAAAATTGTGCTTTCTGAGACCTATTTTCTATTTAAATTATAAAACTTGCAAATAATGCAAGTGTTTTAATGTAGAAATAAATTGTTATAAGTAATATTTATTGTTGTCTCATGTATAGAAATAGTTGAACTTATATTCTAATAGAAATATCAATATATATTTAAATATAATAATATATGCAAGAACATATATACAGAATGCAAACTAGACCTATGCCTAGGGCAGCAATAAATATTACTTATATTTATGAAGTGTTAAATATAATTATATTAGAAAATAGTATTTGATTATTAAAAATATGGATAAGTGTTTTTTATTTTTCTTGAGAGGCGATCACAGGTAAGAAGCACGGACGTTAAACGTAAATTCTATAGCGTAAGGTCGGGTTACCTTAGCAACTAATTGATTTTCAAGAAATCCGACGTTAGATGGAAGCGTTAACACAACGTTAACTTACAGCTACACGAAAAGAGCGACTGCGCGCAACACGCTAATCTTTTCAATGGAAACCTGGTACTAAAATGCAGCCGTAAATTACTTTTAGCTGTCGGCCGCTTCGGTAGCTTACGGCTCCATTTTTAACGACTCAATGGAAGCGAGGCCTATATAGGCATTTAACAAACCTTACAGTGTACTGTTATCTCAAGATTGGGCTAACACTAGCCAATTTCCCCCTAACCTTCCCCCCCCCCCCCATCCGTTTAAGGTGACAGCCACACATCACGGAATTTTGGCATGAGCATCTAGGGTTAGGATCTATACAATGCAAACCTAACGAGTATTGTTATGGCACACAGTGTCACACGATGTAGTGGATGTGAGGCTAACGACTATGAACCAGTGTACAATTCACCAACCCCGCAGGGCTCAGAGCACAAATTAGTCCTAGAAGCGAACAAGTCTGTTCAGGATACTGTTGATTAAAGCACAGCAAGAGCTAATAGCATTAGGGAGGGATGTATGAAATCAATTTCGTAAGGGAGGAGGAGTCCATGTATATGGGGTTACTGAGTAGGTGTGTACCTCTTGCCCTATAAGTGCTCTTGGTTATGTTTTTAATGCATTCTGCGTTTAACGGTTTTTACATTAGGCGTAGAGTACGGCGTTCTGCCGAAACATGTCAGCCTTTGCTTTTGTTCCACGTACCCTCTCTGAATTTACTAGGTTCATCCTTAACCTGCACGTTTTTAACGTATAGTTAATAAATATTGTTTTTTACCCCCTATACTTGCTGCGGTGCTCCTCAGTTTACTTTGTTTTTCATGTATACCTTGGCCAGGAGTGAGCATGCTCACGTTTTTAGGGACCTGCAGGGGAACGATCCACAGTCTCTATTTTTGTCCAGAGCTGAGGGTGAGCTGCATTATTTATGGGAAGGATATAAAGCTCTTATTTCACTGGTTATATAGCAGATTACAACAAGCCCAGCTGAAAATCTTTGTTAAACCCATTTTCATCTAATTATTAGCAACCCTGTTGGAGGACTTGTGAGTAACCAACAATAAGTGTTTGTTTATAATTTGGGAGATTCACACTGTATTGCTCCATGTTATGTTACACACAGCTACCAACACAAGCACAAGCACATAACACGAAGATAGGTGTTATAGAGTATTTGGATTAAGTGGACTGTTTATTGGGGCACAGTACAGCACTACGGTAGTAGATGTGAACACAGGTTTGGAATTGCCATCTAAAAGAGACGTCTTTACATTAACCAGCATGAACTGCACTGATGTTTTATGATATATCTGGATATTCCTATATGGCAGTGACTGTCTGTTTACTCTGAATTCACTAAAGTGATAGCATACCTTAGTATGCAATTTTGACCGCAGTATTTGAGAGATCCAATCACCATCCCCTCCGCCACCCCCCCCCACCCCCCTTCTCACGCTTTCTACAGGCTTCATAGCTGTGAGTCATCGGCCAGGCTCCTTTGGATCTCCATTTGTTTTGTTTTCCCCTGCAGGCAACAATTAACATTTAAAAAAATATTTAAGATTAAAGGGATACTAACCCCACATTTTTTTCTTTCATGATTCAGATAGAACAAGCAATTTTAAGCAACTTTCTAATTTACTCCTATTATCAATTTTTCTTTGTTCTCATGTTATCTTGATTTGAAAAAGCAGTAATAAAAGGTTAGAAGCCCTCCCGTTTTTAGTTCAGCACCTTGGTAGAGCTTGCTGATTGGTTTGCTACATTTAGCCACAAATCAGCAAG
Organism: Bombina bombina; assembly: GCF_027579735.1. Taxonomy (NCBI): domain Eukaryota; kingdom Metazoa; phylum Chordata; class Amphibia; order Anura; family Bombinatoridae; genus Bombina; species Bombina bombina. Next base: position 237,992,443 of record NC_069504.1, on the reverse strand, counting down.
TGCTACCCAGGTGCTGAACAAAAATAGTCCTGCTCTAAAGCTTACAGTACTGCTTTTTCAAATCAAGATAGCATGAGAACAAAGAAAAATTGATAATAGGAGTAAATTAGACAGGTGCTTAAAATCTCATGCTCTATCTGAATCATGAAAGAAAAAAATTGGGTTTAGTATCCCTTTAATAAATAAAATAAAAATGACAGAGAGTGAAACCGAGAGTGCATGGATTCCTTTCGCCCTGAGAACAGCCCAAGAAAGGGATTTAGGGCCTTGGGATTGTAATACAGTATTCTCAACAGATAAAGGCAATTACAGTTTAATTGCACTATTTGAGGAAATGGAATTTCTACTAATAAAAGAGAATAAGTTGAAATGGGACATTAGAACTCTTCAGAAATACCACGAGTTGGGTATCATACCGAGGGGCTTGAGACTTAATAAGTTATTTATTGCAGAATATAAAACCTTCATCGAACTATGGAATGGTCATTTAACCAATTGTTCCCTAAAGCTGATCTTACTAATAATCAGCTTTAAATAAAAAGCTTGAGAAAAGATTGCCTTAAAAACATAAAACCTTCATCGAACTATGGAATGGTCATTTAACCAATTGTTCCCTAAAGCTGATCTTACTAATAATCAGCTTTAAAGAAAAAGCTTGAGAAAAGATTGCCTTAAAAATTAAAGGGACACTGTAACCAAACATTTTCTTTCGTGATTAAGATGGAGCATGACATTTTAAGCAACTTTCTAATTTACTCCTATTATCGAATTTTCTTCATTCTCTTGGTATCTTTATTTGAAATGCAAGAATGTAAGTTTAGATGCCGGCCCATTTTTTGTGAACAACCTGGGTTGTCTTTGCTGATTGGTGGATAAATTCATCCACCAATAAAAAAGTGCTGTCCAGAGTACTGAAACAAAAAAAAGCTTAGATGCCTTCTTTTTCAAATAAAGATAGCAAGAGAACGAAGAAAAATTGATAATAGGAGTAAATTAGAAAGTTGCTTAAAATTGCATGCTCATTCTGAATTACAAAAGAAAAATTTTAGGTTCAGTGTCCCTTTAAGCAGGTACAGGATGAATTAAACAACCGCAGTAAGGAACCCTCCTTTGCCAAATTTGACAAGACACTCCAAGAAGTGGTAGCAGAGGCCAAAACTCTACTTTTGGAAATTAAACACACAAAATATATCCGAGATCAAATGGACTATGACCAAAATAAAGTCTATGTGTGGAATAGGAAAGACCACTATGCACAAAGAAAGGAACAGAGTAATGAATACTTTCGTCCAAACAGGCAGAGAGGGGGCAACAGACACAGGAGGAATAGGGGCAGGAGAGTGAACTTTTATGAGAGTGAAGGAAAAATCCTGTGATGAAGGATCAGCATCTGGCGGTGAAGGCCAGCAGTCTGTGTACCAAGGGGCGCAGGGAGTAGCGTCCGTCAACCAACAAGGACTCACTGACGTCTCGGTCAGACCCAAGGAGGGAGAAAACAGATTACCCCCCATTCTAAAAAATGCCCCTTACTCCTCTCGCCAGACATCAAACTATAGAGAGGACCCAGAAACCTTAAGAGGTGGACTGAGATTCACGAGTGAGGTGGAGAAATCCCATTTGGAACAGGTTTTTCCTTTAGCCCAATAAGCTCTCGAAGGGGGGAGGAGAAAACCAAGGACCCCAATTTCAACAGAAAGAGGACCAATACCAACAGAAGGAACAGGGCAGGTATCATCTGAGAAGAGGCCAGAGGAGGGGACGATAAGGAGAAGAATGTAATCAACCTCTCTAAACATGAATTGACTGGACCAGAAGTTGAGATCTTAAGTCTGGGCTTAACATTTGTTCCCACAAATAGCTTTAACATCTTTAGAACTCTACTTGATGTTAATGGACTAATCAGAAATCTGACCTTGAAGAAATTCCTCTCTTCTAAGTCTGATTCAACATTTAATGAGGGTCATGTTTACATTTCCCAGCCCCAGGAATTAGAACCCTATAGGTCATCTGGGGAACTCCTTGAGAATATACACCTAGAATTCCAAGAGCATTGTGATATACAGGTTTTGGAATTGCTTCAAGGTGACCACTTGCTACAGGGGGCGGAAAAACCGAGGGCTCCGACCCTAAAGCCCAAATCCCGCATCTATCTGGTTCAAAGTAGAGGTGTTACCTTGGAGAAATTCCAAAAAAGGGTAGAGGAAGATCTCAGAAAACTTTACTATACTACGGAACAGGGGAAAACACAGAATCTTAACACGGCACACAAAAAGGCCATGAGCAGTCTCAAAACCAATAATGATTTGGTAATAAGGACTGTGGATAAAGGTGGCGCTGTGGTAGTGCTGGATAAAGTGGATTTCATCAAAGAAGCACACCGACAGTTCCTAAATGAAGAGGATTACATACCACTAACTAGTGATCCAACAAGAAATGTCCAGAGACTATTGGCCTCCCTTGTTGATGACGGGGTGGAACTAGGTGTTATTGATCAAGATACCAAGTCATATTTATTAGTGGAAAATCCAATGATCCCTACATTCAACCATCTCTCCAAAGTCCATAAATCTTTGCTAAACATACAGGGGAGACCAATAGTCAGTGGGATTGGATCCCTTTTGGAACATCTGTCTGAATGGCTGGATGTTTTACTCCAGCCGTTGGTGGGGGACCTGTGGAGTCATCTTTTGGACACCAAACATGTCTTGAACTTTTTATCAGACATGACATGGAAACAAGAATATCAGTGGCTCATGGTAGATGTCTGATCTCTATACTCCACAATACCCCACGGTAAGGGCCTGGAAGCGGTGAAATTCTTCCTGGATAGGAAGTATACTAATGATGGGGGATTTGTGGAGTATGTGATTGGCGTTACCAAGTTTTTACTGACTCACAATTATTTTGAGTTCAATGGTGAGTTTTACCTCCAGAGGCGTGGGACAGCAATGGGGGCTTAATTTGCCCCCTCCTATGCCAACCTGTTTATGGGTTGGTGGGAGCTGTCCCACGTCTATGGGGTGGGCAACCCCTACAGACAGGATATCCTTTGGTACAAATGTTTTATCGATGACCTCCTCTTCATTTGGAAGGGTACGGAGGAAACACTAATCAGATTTGTAGAATACTTGAATGCCAATGAAGTTGGCATAAGTTTTACTTCTAAATCACATAAATCAAAAATAAATTTCTTGGACTTAACAGTCAGAGGCATCCCAGAACACACCATAGAGTCAGAGGTTTATCGGAAACCAATTTCAGGTAACTCCTGCATGCCTCCAGTTGCCACCCGAAAAGGGTTTTCCAAGGGGTCGCGAAAGGGCAGTTCATACGCCTTAAAAGGAACTGCACAAATGAGGCTGAGTATGAAAAACAAGCAGATGACCTAACTGAGAGGCTTAAGGAGAGAGGGTACCAGCCATTGTCCATTCAAAAAGCTAGGAGAATAGTTAAAACACTGGATAGAAAGAAACTATTGGCTAAGTCCAAGAACATATTGATCAATAGGGAAACAAAACTCAGTGATAAGGTTGTATTCATTACGGAATATTCCGAACAGTATACACAGATCTGTGGAATAGTTAGGAAACATTACCCCCTAATTGCAGCAGATGATGGTCTCCAAAGAGTGGTGGAGGGGGGTTTGAAATGCGCATATAGGAGGGGAAGAACGGTGGGCAATCTAGTGGCTCCCACCAGACTGAGAAAAAACACAGAGGACAACTCCTCCTGGCTTAGATTAAATGGAATGTATCACTGCAACCACTTGACATGTGTGGCCTGTGCGAAGGCACAAATGGGCAGTGAATGCAGTTCTTTGGTTACAGGGGAAACATTCCAGATCAAATCTTGCCTTAATTGCCGCTCAACATATATTGTTTACATAATCTCCTGTACCCAGTGTAGACTCCAATATGTTGGTCTTTCCACAAAGGATCAGAATTAAGGAACATCTAGCGGACATTAGGGCAGGTACCCTTACAACACCACTCATCAACTACTTTTCAAGATTTCATGACAAAGATGTGAGGAACTTTAAATGGAACCTGATTGAGAGGGTCCTACCTGGAAAATCGGGGGGCAATAGGTCAAGGAAACTAGGAGAGAGAGAGAGGCCTTCTGGATATTCAGGCTACGGACCAGGATACCAGCGGGCCTCAATTCCGAGTTTGACTTTATTAATTTTTGGTAAACAGTAGTTTATAGTTGGCTTAGTCATAGGATCAGCAGTAAATTATATTCCCATATCATATATAATCCACCCATCACTGTAGCTAGCCACCCTGTTTATTCATACTCTTGTATATACTCTTGCATTAGGGCCCATCTGAACAACTATCATTATATTTATTTGAGAGGTATTACATTTCTCTTGAACATCAGTACATTAGAATATATAGTCTTCTCCAGGTTTTATTAGCTATAAAGCCCCCCACCCCAACTGTAGAATAACACCCCCCTTTTTTTTAAAGATTTAAACATTTTGCAGATAAGCAAAAGTTTCTAAAAGTTTATAACTGTTTATATATTGCCCAGACTTGATAGGCATTTAAGAAACCTTACAGTGTACTGTTATCTCAAGATTTGGCTAACACTAGCCAATTTCCCCTAAACCTTTGTGAGCACTGATTGGCTAAAATGGATGTCTGTCAAAAGAACTGAAATTAGGGGGCAGTTTGCAGAGGCTTAGATACAAGGTAATCACAGAGGTAAAAAGTGTATTTCTATCACAGTGTTGGTTATGCAAAACTGGGGAATGAGTAATAAAGGGATTATCTATCTTTTTAAACAACAACAATTCTGGTGTTGACTGTCCCTTTAACCTGCACGTTTTTAACATATAGTTAATAAATATTGTTTTTTACCCCCTATACTTGCTGCGGTGCTCCTCATTTTACTTTGTTTTTCATGTATACCTTGGCCAGCAGTGAGCATGCTCAAGTTTTTAGGGACCTGCAGGGGAACGATCCACAGTCTCTATTATTTATGGGAAGGATATAAAGCTCTTATTTCACTGGTTATATAGCGGATTACAACAAGCCCAGATGAAAATCTTTGTTAAACCCATTTTCATCTAATTATCAGCAACCCGGTTGGAGGACTTGTGAGTAACCAACAATAAGTGTTTGTTTATAATTTGGGAGATTCATACTGTATTGTTCCATGTTATGTTACACATAGCTACCAACACAAGCACCAGCACATAACACGAAGATAGGTGTTATAGAATATTTGGATTAAGTGGACTGTTTATAGGGGCACAGTACAGCACTACGGTAGTAGATGGGAATACATGTTTGGAATTGCCATCTAAAAGAGACATCTTTACTTTAACCAGCATGAACTGCACTGATGTTTTATGATATATCTGTATATTCCTATATGGCAGTGACTGTCTGTTTACTCTGAATTCACTAAAGTGATAGCATACCTTAGTATGCAATTTTGACCGCAGTATTTGAGAGATCCAATCACCATCCCCTCCCCCACCCCTTCTCACACTTTCTACCAGCTGTGAGTACCCAATAGGAATGCAAGTGTTAAAGAAAAAACTGGTCCAAATTCAAAAGGTTATTATTGCACAATCAAGCAGGATGACAACATAATCAGTTAGAGAAGCATACTGCCCATAACATTTATTAACACTAGCAACACTAGCAATCATTTGGAAACATGGGAAGGGAGATGAGATAGACTGGTTAAAACGGGATATAGAACTGGAGGTGCACACAATCTACCGTCCACCTGTTTTCAAACCTCATTTGCCGTTTAGCAACCACTGTTTTGAGTTAAGGAACCTGTTTGGTTAAGGAGGGTTTTTAAAACATCCATTGTCAAATTCTCCACAGTTTAAGAAGGCTGTTGGAGTATCATGAGAGCTGCCTTCTTGGCTGCTTCGTCTACCCTATTATTACCCATAGTGATAGGATCTATTGCTCGCTGATGTGCCTGGCATTTCATAACAGCTTCTGGTCTTTTGAGAACGCTGCAGGTTGCTCCAGTGTCCACCAAACACTCCACAGAATGGTACCCCATCTGCTCTCAGATATGATTGGTCGCTCTTGAACCCCTGCCCGTCAATTGTTCTCCTGTCTTCCCAGTTTTGGAGCTGTGCAGTCTCTTGCAAAATGACCTGGTTTGTCACAGTTATAGCATTTAGCTTTTCTGGGTTCTCTCTTATTTGTCCCTCTGAACGTTTACCATTGGGGTTTCCCAGGGGCACTCACTAGTATTACCCTTTGTGCTTTCTTTTCCTGTACTTCCTCTATGTTCCTTTGTATTGAGCTTGCTAAGCTCATTAGTGCTGGGACTGATTTATCCCGCCATTCAGAATGGGCGGAAACCAATTTATCATGAATTTCTTTATTCAGTCCCGACAGCAATGTGGCAGTGAGCATTTCCTCCACAGTTTTCCTAAACCTCTCAAAGTAGTCTTCTACTGGTTCTTTAGCCTTTTGTTGGATAGTTGTCATCCAAACCCAAGACTGTGGAGAGAACACCTCTGTGATTTTATTCTTGAGCTGGTTAACATATTCCAATGCCCTCCGTGGGGTATTCTCTACCTCTGATGGGTTAAGTGGCAGGATAAGTCTAGTACAGATGGCAGCGGTTTTCTATTTACCTGCCACAACCATTATTATCTGCAACAGATCTCTCCATGTGGGTTTGTAGCTGACGGGTATATTGTACAGCTCGTTTACAAACCCATATGGATTGCTCCGTGGCTTAGGGACGGACAAGAGAAATCCCTTCATTAACCCAAGTGTTCATGGGACATGCTGGGTAACACTACGGTCTGCCTGACCATTTGTGTCTGGGATGAATTGTTCTCTTGCGGAGTAAGCAGAGGCCCAAGGTGAAAAAGTTCCTCAGTCATTCTGCCTATCTCCTCAGAGTCAACTTTGGGAGTGCTTATGAGTTCTCTCTCCACCCCACAAAATACCTTTCCTCCACTTGGGGCATATAGATCTTGCCATGAGGTGGTATGGTGATGGGGCAGTGGCCTTAACTTGGGGTTCAACATATAAAGGGGGGTATAAAAGAAAAGGTGATTGCAATCCTCCAGTGGGGGGCACCATGGTTAGGCTAGCAGGAGTCTTTGGTCTGGCCCCTAGGTCTATTGGGGCCTCTGCATTGTCCACGGTATGCTCCACTAGAGAGATTGCAAGCTGCTCTATCTGTTCTGCCTCTTCCCTATCTGATTTTGACTGACTTCCCCCTCCCAGCTGGTCTGTTCTCCCTGTCTTGGTCTCTATAGTAAAAATACCTTGGGGCCCCTCGCTGTCTCTGATAGGATTCTACATTCCATCTACTCCAAGCTGCCTTCTCATTAGGCTCTATGATTTTTTTTTATTGATTTTTTTAAAGAGATTCCCCTTTGGGAATCCCAAAATCCATTCCCTTAGTCAGCTTGCAACATTTAGGCAGATGTCGGCTGACCCACATGCCATATTTTTTTTTCATATCCTCCTGTGGGGTAGGATTCTTTGGACGCCCATTGCTGAAGGATGACACCGCGTCACCCTTGCTAAGATCGTTTCCCATAGCCCAGCTATGATGGAGGGGACACTTACCTTTATCTCTCGACTCTTAGCGGGACTATGGCTGTGGCTGTCAGGGAAAGGGCCACACTAACAATCCCTGCTTTTGATCCTGCCAAATTTTCCAACAAACCCAAATAATAAACAGTAGGGAGACAAACCCAAAAAGTACCTGACCTTTTATATCATCAAAGTCAAACCATGCTAGGGGGCTTTCATCAACAGCTTTATCTATCATGAGAGACAAGTCTGCTACAGCTTAGGGATGTGCCCTTCATCATAGAAGAGTACAGGCTCAAACCAGTGTCATCCAGAAACAAAGCCGAGAGGTGATCAGAGATCAGCGTTCGCTCTCGTTCTCTAGGAATAGCCCTGTACCCAAAAGCAGCATTGGACTGAAGTTGAACTTAATCAACGATGTCCAAAGGCCAAGCACAGAGGGTACCCAGAGACTTTGTACTGACAGCCAAGGCAGACTGGTAAGAAACTCTGCACCAACCCACACTTAACCTTACGTTGTCCCTTTGCTGTGCAGACAATGTTAGTAACAGTTTACTTGACAAACTCAGAAAATAGAAAACATTTGTGTCTGAGGATAATAGAGTCCTCTTACTTAACAGACCACTGCTCCCACTTGCTTTCTCCACAGAGGGGCATCTTGGAGCAGTGCATTCACACGCCGTGAAGGACCTCTTACACTCATACATTCTTAACAAAAGATGTTGTTTCAGGTTCTTGGGAGTTTGTACTTACGACAGGACAGAGGGTTTAGGAATCAGAGGAGGGGAGAACAATTTGAGACTCAAAGGTTCTCACCTGTTGGCACCGGTGGTCTCCTGTCCTAAGGTTCCAGTCCTGGCTCCGTCCAGAATCACTTTCAAACTCCAAAATGTTGAAGAAAAAATACAACTTGAAACAACTGGTCCAAATTCAAAAGGTTATTATTGTAAAATCAAGCAGGATTACAACAGAGTGACAGTATGTCATCACTTTAAAGTAACACAAGCTGGCTCGTAAAATCAGATAAGAACAGTGTCTCTATATAGCCTCAAATTGTCCCATGTGCTGTGCTTTGAGCCAATCCAGAATCTTCCCACGTAGGCAACTCGTGGTCTTCTTATCTCGTCCATACAGCACTTGGGTGGTTTTTACTTAGAACTAGAAGTTTATATTTTTCCAAGCACAACAAAATAGCTGAACAGACAAGAAAATGTATTGTTCTTAAAGCTACAAGCATCAATTTAATATAAATCATAGGGCAAAATAGCAGAGTTAAATATTTTTCCTAACACAAGGTACCCCAATAAATATGTGGTACCTTGCATTCAATCTTCAGTGTGCGACGGACGATCGCATGAAGAGGAGCCTCCACGCCGCTGAGGACCGCCGCCACTGAAGACCGCCGCTGAGAACCGCCGCTGAGGATCCGTGCATTGGGGAAGCAAGCTCTGCACCTCCGCTTCGCCTTCGCTCCGGATGAAGATAGAAGATGATGATGATGGAGCCGCCTGGAAGAAGACCTTCTCCGTCGGACTTCAGGAACGGTGAGTACCTATTTGGGGCTTAGTTTTAGGATTTTTTTTTTATTTTTAAGATTAGGTATTTAATGGGCTGTAAAAGAGCTGATTGTCCTTTTAAGGGCAGGCCAGTAAAAGAGCTGAAGGCCCTTTTAAGGGCAATGCCCATACAAATGCCCCTTTAGTATTGATTTATTCAATGTTTGTTAAGCATATCAATATGTATTTACAACATGAGTTTAAAAATATGCATTTGCATATACATATTTGTTATTTTGCATATAATCACCTCTCTGTGTTCATAATAATTTTTTTAAACTATATTGCTTTTTAATCTGTATTGTGTATGTTTTTAGCATTTGGTGTGGGTAGCAGGGAGTTATTCAATTATTATTGCCATTGGTATAAATTGGTCTCCCTCGCCTCACTCCTGCAGTCTATGATTAAGCGCCACTAGGGCGCATGAAACACGTAAAACAGTCCTTTTTTTGCTTGTATCTTGTCTGGGCATTCACTTTTTTAACGTCTTCAATAAATGGAAATTTTATTTTTTACTAACCTAGTAGTGCCTGCAATCCTGTGTGTTTCCTTTTGGTAGTTTTTGGCCTGATCCGACGCCTGCTACGGCACTCCGGGTGTATCTAGAAAGCAGTTACTTAATACTTGTCTCTCTCTGCTATGACGAGTGGTTTTGACCGTGTTCTGGATTACCCCTCTTGCTTGTTGCCGCCTGGAAGAAGACCTTCTCCGCTGGACTTCAGGAACGGTGAGTACCTATTTGGGGCTTAGTTTTAGGATTTTTATTTTTAAGATTAGGTATTTAATGGGCTGTAAAAGAGCTAATTGCCCTTTTAAGGGCAGTAAAAGAGCTGAATGCCCTTTAAAGGGCAATGCCCATACAAATGCCCCTTTAGGGGCAATGGGTAGCTTAGGTTTTTTTAGTGTTAGGTTTTTTATTTTGGGGGGTTTGGTGGGTGGGGGTTTTTTCACTGTTAGGGGGGACTTAGTATTTTTTAAATGTAAAAGAGCTGTTTAACTTAGGGCAATGCCCTACAAAAAGCCCATTTAAGGGCTATTGGTAGTTTAGATTAGGGGGTGTTTTTATTTTGGGGGCGCTTTTTTATTTTCACATGGATTAGGCAGGGATTAGGTTTAATTTTTTTTATTTTTTTAAATTTTGTTTTTTTTTCTGTAATTTTAGATTTTTTTATTTTTTGTAAGTTTAGATAATTTTTTTGTAATTAAATGTTAGGTTTTATTTAAGTGTAATTTAGGAGGTGTTAGGTTAGGGGGCTTAGTAACTAAATTACTTATTTGCGTTGTCGGGGGTTGGCGGTTTAGGAGTTAATAGGTTAATTAGGTTTATTGCGATGTGGGGGTTTGGCGGTTTAGGGGTTAATAGGTGAATTAGGTTTACTGCGATGTGGGGGGTTGGCGGTTTAGGGGTTAATAGGTTAATTAGGTTTATTGCGATGTGGGGGGTTGGCGGTTTAGGAGTTAATAGGTTAATTAGGTTTATTGCGATGTGGGGTTTTGTCAGGTTAGAGGTTAATAGGTTAATTAGGTTTATTGTGATGTGGGGCTTTGGCGGTTTAGGGGTTAATATTTGAATAATGTTATTTGCAGATTAGGGGTTAATTACTTTATTATTTTGCGATGTTGGCGGTTTCCGTGTTTTTTAATACTTTGTGCGGGAGGTTATGTTTTTTTTTTTTAAATACTTCGTGCGGGCAGTTAGTTTTTTTTTATTTCTTGCGGGCAGTTACGTGTTTTTTCGATATTTTGAGCGGGCGGTTGGGTGTTTTTTTTTTTAAGGCTTCGTTTGCCTACACTGCATCCCTCTTTCACCACCCTGCCATTTTCGGAATCCACCGGGATGCTGCTTGCTGCTAAATAATGTGCTGGTACTGGATCAGAGGTTATAGGAGGTGAGAATAGCCGGGAAGAGCATTCTGCTCAGGTAGGGTGGGAGCTTCCCAGAAAGGCTCTTAAACACAAGGCAGGAAAGATGGAGGGTGCGTCTGGATTCCAGCGTCAGCCAGTTTAGTTCTTTTAGCATGTCACAATGGAGGGTCCTGTAGTTACATGGTAGCACAAAGCGGCAGAACGAGTTATACAATGTATTAAGTTTATTAAGGTAAGTTTGCGGTGCAGGTGCGTATACTACGTCCCCGTAATCCATGATAGGCATCAGCATTTGCTGTACAATCTTTTCCTTTACTGTAGGGCTGAGGCAAGATTTGTTTCTGTACAGGGCACCTAATTTTGGATAAAGTTTAGATGCAAGTTTTTCTATGTGGAGGCCAAAAGATAGATTAGGGTCTAACAACATACCCAAGTATTTGAAAGAGTGGACTTCGGTAAGCGTGCAATTGGATTTTGTTTTTATGCGTAGGTGGGAATTTTGTAATTTGTGTAATTTAGGACCCGTTCCAAAGATCATTGTGACAGTTTTCTCAGTGTTTAGGAAGAGTTTGTTTTTTGAGACCCACTTTTCTACCTCTGTGAACTGGTCTTGGAGCACTGCTTCAAGCTGCGGCAGATCAGATTTGTTTGCATAGATTACCGTGTTGTCTGCGTACATGTGTACAGTTGAGGATTTGCAGACATTAGGCAGATCATTTATAAATAATGTGAATTGTAGGGGGCCGAGAATGGAACCTTGGGGAACACCACATGTGACTGGGAGAGGGAAGGAGTCACTGTTAGAAACGGAGACATATTGTGATCATTCCGATACATATGATCTAAACCAGGTTAATGGACGATCAGCAATACCAGAGTTTTTTTATTTTGAGCAGTAGTATGTCGTGGTCGACTGTGTCAAAAGTCTTTGCAAAATCAAGGAAAATAGCTCCAGTTAGGTCTCCTTGTTCCATGCCAGTTTGGATGTCGTTGCAAACTTTTAGGAGGGCAGTTGTAGTGGAGTGATTCGGTCGAAAACCTGATTGATCAGGGGTCAGATAGTTAGAAAGTTGGTAATACTTGCATAATTGAGTATGGACACATTTTTCTAAGATTTTCGACAATACTGGGAGCAATGATATAGGGCGATAGTTAGAAACCAAGGTTAACTCCCCACTTTTATGAATAGGCACTACTCTTGCAGTTTTAAAGAGTTTGGGTATATATCCAGACATCAAGGATTCGTTAATTAGGGTTGTGACAGGCTTAGCATTTGCCGGTGCACTGAGCTTCAACAGCATTGCTGGGATTTGATCAGGTCCAGACTGTTTTTTCATTTTTAGATTATTATGGTGTTTCTTAATGACATTGATGGGTACAGGTCTAAAATTGAACTTCTCTATATTGGGTCTTTGCTGTTTTAGTGGGGCCTGATCCACTTTTGTAGTTTCAGGATGCATGCCATTTATTAGTTTGTCAATCAGGGTGGAGGAGCATCCGACAAAATAATTGTTAAAGGCATTTGCTACTTCTAAGGGGAGTTGCCGGTTTTGGTTCACCACATTGACAGTGGAGGGTTGGGAGTGGATTAGTGGATTTACGAGTTTCCAAAACATTCTAGGGTTAGATATGTTATTGTTCAGATTTTCACAGAAATATTGGGCCTTGGCCAATTTTGTTTGTTTAGTGCATATATTTCACCATTATCTATATACACAGTGATCGTTCATAGAGCCAGTATGCCTAAACTTTGACCACAATGAATCCCGAAATTGGTACATTTGAATTAGGTCAGCTGTGATCCAGTTCAACTGTGCTCCATTTACTCTCACCTTACGCAGCAGGGCATGTAAATTCCAAACTTGTAGGAGTTCAGACTAAAAGAATTCAACTGCAGAGTCTAGATCTGGGATTAGGTTTAACCCCTTAACGACTGAGGACGTGCAGGGTACGTCCTCAGAAAAAAGGCAGTTAATGCCTGAGAACGTACCCTGCACGTCCTCAGTGTGGAAAGCAGCTGGAAGCGATCCTGCTCGCTTCCAGCTGCTTTCCGGTTATTGCAGTGATGCCTCGATATGGAGGCATCCTGCAATAACCGTTTTAAGTCATCCGGTGCAGAGAGAGCCACTCTGTGGCCCTCTCTGCACCGGAGATCGGTTGCTCCATGTGTTGGTGGGTGGGAGCCGGACCGGGAGGCGGGTGGCGGCCATCGATGGCCCTGTGGATGTGAAGGGGGGCGGGATCGTGGGCGGGGGTGGCTGGGGGCGCGCACGGGCGCGCGCGCGTGCACGGGAGGGTGGGGGCGGGCGCGTGCACGGGGAGGGAGCGGGTGGGAACCGCTACACTGCAGAAAATGGGGAAATAAAAAATATATAATAAATGAAAATTAAAACAATCAGCAAGGTGGTGGGGGTTTGTCTGTGGGGGGTGGGGGGGGGAAGCTACACTACAGAAAAAACAAAAAAAACAAAAAAAAAAGGACTTTTTATTGTAAACTGGGTACTGGCAGACAGCTGCCAGTACCCAAGATGGCCCCCAATAAGGCAGAGGGGAGGGTTAGAGAGCGGTTTTAGGGGGGATCAGGGAGGTTGGGGGCTAAGGGGGGGATCCTACACAGTAGCATATGTAAATATGCTAAAAAAAATTTCATTTTTTTTTAAAAACCCTTTTATTTTAGTACTGGCAGACTTTCTGCCAGTACTTAAGATGGCGGGGACAATTGTGGGGTGGGGGAGGGAAGGGAGCTGTTTGGGAGGGATCAGGGGGTGGGATGTGTCAGATGGGAGGCTGATCTCTACACTAAAGCTAAAATTAACCCTGCAAGCTCACTACAAACTCCCTAATTAACCCTTTCACTGCTAGCCATAATACACGTGTGAGGCGCAACAGGATTTAGTGGCCTTCTAATTACCAGAAAGCAACGCCAAAGTCATATATGTCTGCTATTTCTGAACAAAGGGGATCCCAGACAAGCATTTACAACCATTTGTGCCATAATTGCACAAGCTGTTTGTAAATGATTTCAGTGAGAAACCTAAAATTGTGAAAAATTTTACGTTTTTTTTAATTTGATCGCATTTGGCGGTGAAATGGTGGCATGAAATATACCAAAATGTGCCTAGATCAATACTTGGGGTTGTCTACTACACTACACTAAAGCTAAAATTAACCCTACAAGCTCCCTAAAAGCTCCCTAATTAACCCCTTAACTGCTGGGCATGATACACTTGTGGTGCGCAGTGGCATTTAGCGGCCTTCTAATTACCAAAAAGCAACGCCAAAGCCATATATGTGTGCTATTTCTGAACAAAGGGGATCCCAGAGAAGAATTTACAACCATTTATGCCATAATTGCACAAGCTGTTTGTAAATGATTTCAGTGAGAAACCTAAAGTTTGTGAAAAAATTTGTGAAAAAGTGAACAATTTTTTGTATTTGATCGCATTTGGCGGTGAAATGGTGGTATGAAATATACCAAAATTGGCCTAGATCAATACTTTGGGATGTCTACTAAAAAAAAATATATACATGTCAAGGGATATTCAGGGATTCCTGAAAGATATCAGTGTTCTAATGTAACTAGCGCTAATTTTGGAAAAAAATGGTTTGGAAATAGCAAAGTGCTACTTGTATTTATGGCCCTATAACTTGCAAAAAAAGCAAAGAACATGTAAACATTGGGTATTTCTAAACTCAGGACAAAATTTAGAAACTATTTAGCATGGGTGTTTTTTGGTGGTTTTAGATATGTAACAGATTTTGGGGGTCAAAGTTAGAAAAAGTGTGTTTTTTTCCATTTTTCCTCATATTTTATCATTTTTTTTATAGTAAATTATAAGATATGATGAAAATAATGGTATCTTTAGAAAGTCCATTTAATGGCGAGAAAAACGGTATATAATATGTGTGGGTACAGTAAATGAGTAAGAAGAAAATTACAGCTAAACACAAACACCGCAAAAATGTAAAAATAGCCTTGGTCCCAAACGGACAGAAAATGGAAAAGTGCTCTGGTCACTAAGGGGTTAATCTGTGCCAGGGGAGTTTCTTGATGTCATTTAGAAATGATTGAATATTAAATTTTTTGAAGGACCTGGTGATTTTAACCTTGGGAGAGGATTTATTTCCCTTTATTTTGCGCACGCAGTACACTAAGCAGTGGTCACTGAAATTGTTAGGGAGAACACCTGCCTCCTGGATATATTTTAAAACATATTTTAAAATATTTTAAAAGATATAAAACAGTATGATTTATTGTTGTAATAAGAAAAAACAATAAGCAGTGTTTACTATAAGGGACAGTCTACACCAGATTTTTTTGTTTAAAAAGATAGATAATCCCTTTATTACCCATTCCCCAGTTTTGCATAACCAACACAGTTATATTAATATACTTTTTACCTCTGTGATTACCTTGTATCTAAGCATTTTCTGACAGCCCCCTGATCACATGACTTTTTATTTATTATCTATTGACATGCATTTTAGCCACTTGGTGCTGTGTTGTGCTGACTCTTAAATAACTTCACGGGTGTGAGCACAATGTTATCTATATGGCTCACATGAACTAGTAGTCTCCTGTTGTGAAAAGCAAATAAAAAAGCATGTGATAAGAGGCTGTCTGTAGTGGCTTAGAAACAGACAGACATTTAGAGGTTTAAATATTATACAGTATCTATACTTTAATTGCGTTTGTAATGTCCGTCGCCGTCGGCAGTTGCGCACGCATCCTGAATGGAATGTTGGCAGTGCGAGGACAAAAGAATTCACCTGGATGCAGCGAAGCTGCATCCAGGTGAATTCCGAAAATGACAGGGTGGTGAAAGTATCCACCAAAGGTGGATTCTTTCACCACCCTGCCATTTTCGGAATCCACCGGGATGCAGTGAAGGCAAACGGAGCATTAGAAAAGTGCACAGCTGGGGAATGGGTAGTAAAGGTATTGTAGTGGTTCACAACTATTTCACTTATAAGGTCTTAAAGCACAGTTATATTGAAATATGATTTCCAAGCACTGAACTTTAAATATTATATCAGTGAAACAGGTCTCATTTCTTACAAATAAAGTTTTTTGAGTACAATAAAGAAATGGTACTTGAGAGGATAAAATTGTTTTAATAAATTTTTTATTATACAAAATAATTAGCTTACAGAAGCAATAAAAATTAAATTCATTTAAATCCATAATACACACAGAGTTAATTGACTATCAGTTAAACTTGCTTTCAATAACAACTATAACAATTGTTTACATACCACTCAGAATAACTTCTATGCAACCAGTCACCTTATCTCTAGATGGCCTAGAAAGACATGCCTCTTGTTTACAGAAGAGGTGTTTTTATAATGTTTCTGTAATCAGATGCAGACATCTTATGTTATTGTAAACATAAACATTTTATACTTATCCTTGAGAAGCTGTTATGCAAGTTTAACATACGCACTTTAAATTGCAATGAGCATCCATTTTAGAGCTATAAATTCAAGGTTGAATAAACCTCCATTTTAAATCATATAACATCTTATGTTAAAACTAGTTAGTTGGTTAGTATGTTAGCAGACAGATAATAAAAACCTTTTATATTGTAAAAGACTTTTGTTTAAACATATAAAAGGATACAGTTATACATTGTACACATTTTAGAAGTATTCCATTTAAACATATATTTGAATACAGTCATACACTTTATATATTGCAAAATAAGCATATTAAAGATGATATTTTCACAATTATGTGAATAGGTTCTCATAGCAAGGTACACGTCTTTATGTATAGAAGTTGTACATGAAAGATTTAAAAGAAATCTTTCATTTATAGTAAGTTATAAGTGTCTTGCTGAAAGAATGTATTTCTTACTGTTGGTATAGTTTTTAATCAAACATTTTATAGCAATGTTAATATGCAAACTAACATTTACATAGCAGCTTTTATTGAGACAAGCATGCTATAAACAAAGTTTATTTGCAAAGTTATGCATTGTTAACTAAAAATTACATTTACAAGCACAGGTTATCACAGGGTTAATAAAATCCCATCACAGTATTAGCTATCTTTTTAAACAATAACAATTTTACTGTTGACTGTCCCTTTAAAGGAACAGTATACACAATTTTTCATATAACTGCATGTAATAGACAAAGATACTGATCTTAAAATCCAGTATAAAAACTTACTTAGAGGCTCCCAGTTTAGCACTGTTATTACAGGTTATGCTGGGACATGCACTGAAAGGGGCCGAGAAAAAGGGGCAGAGAAAGCAGCAATAGCAGACCCCCCCACCCCCCATTACACACAAACAGGAGCAAGCAGGAGTCTGTAGACTTGGGTCTACATCTGATACTTTGGAGCTTTGTTAGGAGTCTGAAAATCAGCACAATGTTATTAAAAAAATAAGCAAAACTATACATTATTACAAAAACACTCCCAGATGGGCTGTACAAATGGATCATCTACAAAACATTTATGCAAAGAACAATCTAGTGTACAGTGTCTCTTTAATAGAAATCATTGCAATAAGTATTATGCATAATTTTAAAAGGATATTACCTTTTAATTATTCATTTTATTACTTTATTTGTGCAGGGACCATTACTTCCTGTCACAACCCCACAAGTGGGCTGTGGTCTCTACAGGAAGGCAAAGGAGTAGCTTTTACTTGGAAGTTGTAGCTCCAGTCAGTTTATTGCCCATGCTCAATAGAGGACCTTTGCTGCAAAAATCATGTAAGAGTAGAACTTAGGTTTTATAATGGTAAGTGCCAATTTTCCAAGAAAACAAGTGAGCTGTTTGCTTTTTTTAACACAATATGTCGTTTTAGGTTTACTTTGATTTAACATATATATTTTGTTTTGCTAAAGGAGCACTGTTTCATATCCCTTTAAGGTTGGTGAAAATTATTATTTACATTGTTTTATTCAACACCTGTAAAAATATCCAATGTCATATCTCATTTTCAGTTGTGACAGCTGCAATCGGAAAATAACGGTGCCGATGGCAAATCCAACAGAAGAGTTATTACCTCTCCCCTGCCACAGAGCCTCATATTATCATTCCAGTCTGCCTTCCATCTAAACCACAGATTTCTTTCTATTGTAGCAAAAAGAATATGAGTCACACTGCAGTACACCTGTTTTAAAAGGAGGCATTTGAAATTCTTAATACAAATACAGTTTACATATAAGCTTTAACAGAAATACTATGGGCCAGATTACAAGTAGCGCGCAAGTGATAAACAATACCGCTGGACCGGGCTACCATTAGCGCGCAACTTTAATATTACAAGTCAATGGTAAAGCACGCTAATCAAAGAAAGGTTAGCATGGCTGACTTTGCTCAAGTTCAACCTTTACTTTCAATGGATATCGTGACTGTGCTAATTTGCGCTGGTATTACAAGTTAAGTTATAGATTGCGCTTGAGCTCAAGCTAAAACTGCGCTAGAATATTTAGTGTGGCTTTAGACCTTAAGTAAACTGTAAGGGTTAAAAACAGATGCACAAAACACATAAAAAAATAAAATAAAGTATTACTCACATATATACACTTTTTAAATTATAATGTATCATATAATTATTAATGAAAATGTTTTAAAAGGTATATGGTATATGACAAAGTGTTTGACTTGGATGGGTTCTAATGTGTTTGTATATACAGTGGGGCAAAAAAGTATTTAAAGTTCTCCCACTTAAGAAGATGAGAGAGGCCTGTAATTTTCATCATAGGTATACCTCAACTATGAGAGACAAAATGTGGAAACAAATCCAGACAATCATATTGTCTGATTTGGAGAGAATTTATTTGCATATTATGGTGGAAAATAAGTATTTGGTCACCTACAAATATGCAAGATTTCTGGCTCTCACAGACCTGTATCTTCTTCTTTAAGAGGCTCCTTTGTCCTCCACTCATTTCCTGTATTAATGGCACCTGTTTGAACTTGTTATCGGTATAAAAGACACCTGTCCACAACCTCAAACAGTCACACTCCAAACTCCACTATGGTGAAGACCAAAGAGCTGTCGAAGGACACCAGAAACAAAATTCTAGACCTGCAAGCAGCTTGGTGTGAAGAAATCAACTGTGGGAGCAATAATTAGAAAATGGAAGACATACAAGACCACTGATAATGTCCCTCGATCTGGGGCTACACGCAAGATCTCACCTCGTGGGGTCAAAATGATCACAAGAACGGTGAGCAAACCTAGTGAATGACCTGCAGAGAACTGGGACCAACGTAACAAAGGCTACCATCAGTAACACACTACACCAACAGGGACTCAGATCCTGCAGTGCCAGACGCGTCCCCCTGCTTAAGCCAGTACATGTCCGGGCCCGTCTGAAGTATTCTAGAGAGCATTTGGATGATCCAGAAGCGGATTGGGAGAATGTCATATGGTCAGATGAAACCAAAGTAGAATTGATTGGTAGAAACACAACTCGTCGTGTTTGGAGGTGCAACCAAAGAACACCATACCTACTGTGAAGCATGGGGCTGTTTCTCTGCAAAGGGAACAGGACGACTGATCCGTGTACATGAAAGAATGAATGGGGCCATGTATCGTGAGATTTTGAGTCCAAACCTCCTTCCATCATCAAGGGCATTGAAGATGAAATATGGCTGGGTCTTTCAGCATGACAATGATCCCAAACACACCACCCGGGCAATGAAGGAGTGGCTTCGTAAGAAGCATTTCAAGGTCCTGGAGTGGCCTAGCCAGTCTCCAGATCTCAACCCCATAGAAAACCTTTGGAGGGAGTTGAAAGTCTGTGTTGCCCAGCGACAGCCCCAAAACATCACTGCTCTAGAGGAGATCTGCATGCAGGAATGGGCCAACATACCAGCAACAGTGTGTGACAACCTTGTGAAGACTTACAGAAAACGTTTGACCTCTGTCATTGCCAACAAAGGATATATAACAAAGTATTGAGATGAACTTTTGATATTGACCAAATACTTATTTTCCACCATAATTTGCAAATAAATTCTTTCCATATCAGACAATGTGATTGTCTGGATTTGTTTCCACATTTTGTCTCTCATAGTTGAGGCATACCTATGATGAAAATTACAGGTCTCTCTCATCTTCTTAAGTGGGAGAACTTGCACAATTGGTGGTTGACTAAATACTTTTTTTGCCCCACTGTATATACATATATATATGTATGTATATATATATATATATATATATTCTTTTTTTCCTCTAAAAATATACATTGTTTCAATGCTTTGCATTGTAGTGCAAGGAATACATACAGCAATAAGTGGCCTGCCCAAGCTTTTTCTTTCCTGCACATGCTCATTTGTACTTTGATCTAACCAACACTCAATAACCGTACACATAAAGGCATAAGTATTGCTGTTTGCCCTGAAAATTCATGGCACTGTAGTGCCAAAACTATGAGAGTAAAAAGGGTCATCTTTTACACTACAGAATAAAATAAGTTAAAAATTGTAAAAACCTTAAAGGACATAAAACTGAAAATGTTTCTTTCAGAATTCATATAGAGCACAGAATTTTAAACAACTTTCCAATTTACTTCTATTATCAAATTTACGTCATTCTCTTGGTATCCTTTGTTGAAGGAGCAGCAATGTACTACTGTGAATTAGCTGCTCATTGGGTGAGCCAATGGCAAGAAGCATATATGTGCAGCCACCAATAAGCAATCTCCCAGTAGTGTATTTCTGCTCCTTAGTCTACCTAGGTATGCTCTTTTCAACTAAGAATACCAAGAGAATGAAGCAAATTAGAGGATATAAATAAATTGTAAAGTTGTTTAAAATTGCATGCTCTATCAGAATCATGACGTGACTTTCCCTTTAATCCCATTATTATGTTTTATTACCCTCCCCATTTTTAATTAAAAAAGTTAGATCATTTGTTTTTGCATTAAATTTAGTATTGCTTTAAAGGTATGTGAAACTCAAAAAAAAAAAAAAAACTTCAAAATAAAGATCGTTTACTGACAATAATTGCATCAAATACCTTCTTGTTTCAATTATCCCTGGGTGATTCCTATCTACCTAGGTAGGAGCTTGGAGGTAATACTTGCTAATACACATGCGTTTATTCAGCATGCAACGCCACAAGCAGAGCTACGGTGGCTGGATATGCTCTAAAGAAAATTGCATTGCAGGTATACAGAATTCTCTACGCTAGTCGGAGGAGCGGAGCTGCTGCAATATAGGTAAGTATTGCATATATATATATATATATATATATATATATATATATATATATATATATATATATATATATATATATATATATAAAGTAAAAGAATGCACTCACAGGTCTTTGTTTCAAGGTGTCAAAACAGTTTATTTGACGTTTCGGGGATCAGCACGTTCCCTTCATCAGAATAATTAACAGTGTAAAATACCACTCTTAAATAGTGTACAATATGTTAAACAATAATATAAACCATAAATAAAAAGAGAGAAGCGCTCAACCTGGGAACGAACAATAGCATAATAGCTTGTTCTATGGCTAGTTACCACCCTAGAAGCAGCCTCTTTTTGCTCAATATGTGCCTTTCACAGAGAAGAACTTTCCTGTAGCATATCAGTCTGATCCTGACTTAACAGTGCAGTCCAGCCCCGAAATACCAGGCAATCCCTCTCTGAACGAGAGAAACGGCAAAACCCCAGACGTACATTTCGGCCTATTGTGGGCCTCGTCAGTGAGGTGCAGCCATATCCCTCTAGGCACACTGAGCAACGGGTCTACGTTTGGATTCCCGCATCACGTTTAGGGAGACTTCCCCAAATGTCATAATTTGCATAAATAAAAAGAGAGAAGCGCTCAACCTGGGAACGAACAATAGCATAATAGCTTGTTCTATGGCTAGTTACCACCCTAGAAGCAGCCTCTTTTTGCTCAATATGTGCCTTTCACAGAGAAGAACTTTCCTGTAGCATATCAGTCTGATCCTGACTTAACAGTGCAGTCCAGCCCAGAAATACCAGGCAATCCCTCTCTGAACGAGAGAAACGGCAAAACCCCAGACGTACGTTTCGGCCTATTGTGGGCCTCGTCAGTGAGGTGCAGCCATATCCCTCTAGGCACACTGAGCAATGGGTCCACGTCTGGATTCCCGCATCACACTTAGGGAGACTTCCTCTAAGTGTGGGATATGGCTGCACCTCACTGACGAGGCCCACAATAGGCCGAAACATACATCTGGGGTTTTGCTGTTTCTCTTGTTCAGAGAGGGATTGCCTGGTATTTCAGGGCTGGACTGTACTGTGAAGTCAGGATCAGACTGATATGCTACAGGACAGTTCTTCTCTGTGAAAGGCACATATTGAGCAAAAAGAAGCTGCTTCTAGGGTGGTAACTAGCCATAGAACAAGCTATTATGCTATTGTTCGTTCCCAGGTTGAGCGCTTCTGTCTTTTTATTTATGCAAATAATACAAACCAGCTGTGAACAAAACAATCAAACCTCTGTGTTTCGCCAGTGGAAAGCACGCTATGCATTCCACTGAAACCGGAAGTGACCTCACTTCCGGTAACAGATAATATAATTCAAAAAACCACATTCAAAGATAAAATAGTAAATAACATAAGAAGCAGGGCCGTTTCTAGGGGCAGGCAGACCGAGCAGTGGCCCGGGGCGCATTAGGGACCAGTGGAGAGCACTTTAAAAGTGTTAAAGTGGCAGTGCTTGCTTTATAAACTACTGGTATAGCAAATGTTAAAATACACAGATCACAAGCATATACATTAGAAATATTTATATATACTGTATATTTGAAAGGAAGCTGTTATGTTAATTGGCTGCATTGGATGTCAATCATACTAATGGAGCAACAAAATCACAGTGGGGGCGTGTTAAGACCGGATAACTCTTTAGAGCTAAAACTGAAAGTAAAAAAGAAGAGGAATCACCCTGACGAAAGCAGTCTCCTATATCACTGATCTGTGTCACCAAAGAGGTGATGTTTTATGCATATGACACATTATACTTGGTCTTTACATTATGATATGTGCATATGTTTTGCTTTACTGAGATAATTAAAAAAAGGAGCTTTATAAAACTTTGGTTTCCTTATACTAAGGAACAGGTTTTCTGTTAAGGACTGTAAAATAAAATAAAAATCTTTTTGACATTATGCTTTTTTTTGTATTTATTTACTTATTGTTTAATAAAGGTTAAAGGGACAGTATACACTCATTTTCATATAACTGCATATAATAGACACTACTATAAAGAATAGGATACATAGATACTGATATAAAAAAACTGTTTAAAACTGTTTAAAAACTTAATTAGAAGCTCTCAGTTTAGCCCTGTTGAAAAGGTAGTTGGAAAGCCCACTGCAAGTGGGAAATAAGACACTCCCCCCCTCCACCTTCTTTTGCATATGAAAAGATCCTTTACATAAACAGGAGCAAGCTGAAGTAGGCAGCTGACAGTATTCTCATAAAACTTTGGGGCTTGATTAGGAGTCTGAAATTCAGAGCAATGTTATTTAAAAATAAGCAAAACTATACATTTTTAAAAAAACAACTTTATGGGCTATATTAATAGATAATCTACAAAACATTTATGCAAAGAAAAAATGAGTGTATCATGTCCCTTTAATAGTGATGGGTGTGTGTATGTGTCATTTACTCCATAATGACAATGGAAATTTTCACAAACTCACATGTGAGTGCTTGTGTCTGCTATTACTGCCTGAGTGTGTGTGTGCCTATCTATCCCTGCCTGTGTGTGTGTATCTGCCTATTACTGCCTGTGTGTGCATGTCTCTGTCTATTACTGCCTGTGTGTGTGTATGCCTATCTATCCCTGCCTGTGTGTGCATGTCTCTGTCTATTACTGCCTGTGTGTGCATGTCTCTGTCTATTACTGCCTGTGTGTGCATGTCTATCTATCCCTGCCTGTGTGTGCATGTCTCTGTCTATTACTGCCTGTGTGTGCATGTCTCTGTCTATTACTGTCTGTGTGTGAATGTCTTTGTCTATTACTGTCTGTGTGTGCAGGTCTCTGTCTATTACTGTCTGTGTGTGCATGTCTCTGTCTATTACTGTCTGTTTGTGAATGTCTTTGTCTATTACTGTCTGTG
This sequence comes from Bombina bombina, assembly GCF_027579735.1. Classification (NCBI taxonomy): domain Eukaryota; kingdom Metazoa; phylum Chordata; class Amphibia; order Anura; family Bombinatoridae; genus Bombina; species Bombina bombina. Next base: position 237,968,406 of record NC_069504.1, on the reverse strand, counting down.
TGTGCATGTTTCTGTCTATTACTGCCTGTGAGTGCATGTCTCTGTCTGTTACTGCCTGTGTGTGCATGTCTCTGTCTATCACTGCCTGTGTGTGCATGTCTCTGTCTATCACTGCCTGTGTGTGCATGTCTCTGTCTATTATTGTCTGTGTGTGCATGTCTCTGTCTATTAATGTCTGTGTGTGAATGTCTTTGTCTATTACTGTCTGTGTGTGCAGGTTTCTGTCTATTACTGCCTGTGAGTGCATGTCTCTGTCTGTTACTGCCTGTGTGTGCATGTCTCTGTCTATTACTGCCTGTGTGTGTGTATGCCTATCTATCCCTGCCTGTGTGTGCATGTCTCTGTCTATTACTGCCTGTGTGTGCATGTCCCTGTCTATTACTGTCTGTGTGTGAATGTCTTTGTCTATTACTGTCTGTGTGTGCATGTCTCTGTCTATTACTGTCTGTGTGTGCATGTCTCTGTCTATTACTGTCTGTGTGTGAATGTCTTTGTCTATTACTGTCTGTGTGTGCATGTTTCTGTCTATTACTGCCGGTGAGTGCATGTCTCTGTCTATTACTGCCTGTGTGTGCAAGTCTGTCTATTACTGCCTGTGTGTATAGTATATTTGAAAAATAAACAGCTATTACAGTTCTTTATCAAATTATTTATGTGCAAAAATCTCATAGACTTTAATAGTGAATTTTGTATAAAAAAATTGTTATAACTTTTCTAAATAATTGTAATAGACCCCTAAATATGTTACAACTACACCTAGTGACATATTGCAATCCTTTAGAAAATATTACCTGATGACTTTTTTGCAAAGTTCAACTTTAAAGTCTATTGGACGTTTTGTAGATACATTTTTGGATAAGAATTTAAAGGGATTGATATGCATTAAACAAATAAATATGCATAGCTATAAGAAAAGTATAAATATAATGGCAATTAGTAAAAGATATAAAGACATTTTTAGATAATATCAATATATTTGGAAAAAACATTGTAATAGAAAAAGGACATATTTAAAGGGATAGGAAAGTCAAAATTAAACTTTCATAATTCAGGATACAGCAACATTTTTTAAGACAATTCTATTATTCTTGTTCTCTTGGTATAAATTGTTGAAAAGCATATGTACATATCGTTAGCAGCAGCAATGCACTACTAGGAGCTAACTGGTGGTTGGCCGCAACACACATTTGTCTCTTGTCATTTGCTCACCAGATGTGTTCAGCTAGGTCCCAGTAGTGCATCGCTGCTTTGGAGTTGACCTCTAAATGACAGAGTGACATGCAAGGTCTAGGAAGGGGGACTTTAGAATCTTTGAGGGGGCGCATTTTGGAATGTTGCCCTGGGAGCCAGATTCTCTAGAAACGGCCCTAATAAGAAGGGCAATTCTTGTATATCAACTTGACTGCGGAATATATTCACAATACACACAATGTAGGAGACTAACCAAGCCATAATACTAGTGACGTGTCACTCCAACGTTGTCTTCTTCCTAATAAGTTCCCATGGTAACAACATTAACAATACAAAAAAAATGAGCTTTAGCCATTGTTACTAGGAATCAGTGTGTGATGCATATGCTACTGTTCAGTGCAACTTTAAATCTGTGAATTAATATAGACATAGTGTGTAGCCTTTTCCTAACAAAATAATAAAATCATGAAATTACTGGCTTGAGTACTGTTTGATATAGGGACTTTCACATTATAAATCATGTGTGTAGACCTTCATATTATCAAACATCAGTAACTCATTCCCAGATGTGTATAAAAACCACATTATATATATATAGATTGATAGGTATAGATATACAGAATATATATAAATATTACAGACATACCTCGTTTTTCTTACAAATTGAAGGTTTGTGGCAACCCTGTGTTGAGTGAGTCTATTGGTGCCATTTTTCCAATATATATGTACACATATAAACACAAATACACATAAATACACATATATACACACACCTATAAATACACACCACCAGCAAAGAGATTACGACTCACTGAAGGCTCATATGATGGTTAGCATTTTTTTTTAGCAATATAGTATTATTTAATTAAGATATGTACTTTTATTTTTTTTTAGACATAGTGCTATTTCACACTTAACAGACTACAGTATAGTATAAATATCATTTTTATGCACTGGTTAAATAAAAAAAAATGAGTGTGACTCACTTTATTGCCATATTTACTTTATTGCAGCGCTCTGGAACCAAACCAGCAATATCTCAGAGTTACACCTGTATATATATATAATAGCTTAATATATGATTGGTGTGACCCGTTATATGCATTGCATATATTCTTGTGACCAACACTATCATTCTTTTGGCCATTGCTGTGCTAAATATCTATTTACACATGCGCAATACCAACACCTGCTGAGGTAAACCGATTCTTCAACAGCGGCTGTGTGCATGCATTAGATTGAAAATCAGACTGTGCATGCGGCCGGATTGTGCATTAGCCATATGAATATTTTGATCTCATGCTAATTAGAAAACAGTGATTGGCCGATCAAATTTTTAAAGTAACATCCTCTTTTGTGGGCTGTCTTGACAAGGATTTCGGCGTATCTATTATTTGAATCTTTTAATTTTTACAGATTAAAAGAAGGTGAGTTTTATTGCTTATGATGAGATAAAACAGAATATATGCTTGTATTGCGTACTGGAATGTAGTGTTTTATAATCCTTCTTAATGTAATGAAAGTCACATTTTTTATACCCCTCTACATTTATTTTTTTGCTTTAGATGGGATTGACCACTTTACTGGAATCACCCACTTTTTTATTGGTCCACAAGTAACAAAGAGTTAAACTTCCCATTTTTGGTATTATTATTTTCTTTTTGCCACAATTCCTATTTCAACAGATTAGAGGGTTAGGTTTGAGATTAGCGTTAGAGCTAGAGTTAGATAGTTATTGTTGGCTATTGAAGGGACAGTAAATAATTTAGTTATGCAATATATTTTCATTATTTCTATTGTCTCTTTTTACTGTAATTTAGCTCTAAATATTGAGAAATTTCTCATTATCAGAACTTGAAATGCACCTGCTGACTTCTCAAGGCTAACCCCACTACATATATATCCCTAATTAGCTTTATCAGATAACAAATACAAAACAATACACTTTATGACCATTGCTAGCTTTGTTGTCTGTGGACTAAAGCCCAGATTGTCTCCTTCAGATAAGGCCAACGGTGGGCAGAGTTTGGCTATTGAATAATAACTGAAGTAAAAAATATGTTACTTTGGGGTAGAGTTTGGCTATTGAATAATAACTACAGTAAAAAAGATGTTGATTTGGGGCAGAGTTTGGCTATTGAATAATAACTGCAGTAAAAAAGATGTTGATTTGGGGCAGAGTTTGGCTATTGAATAATAACTGCAGTAAAAAAGATGTTAATTTGGGGTAGAGTTTGGCTGAATAATAACTGCAGTAAAAAAAGATGTTAATTTGTTTTAAGAACATTAAGGCCACAATATTCAAAGCATCAATATATTCAAATAAAAGGGGCGGACCAGTGAAGTACAGACGAGTGGCTCCCATAGGATATAATTTGGAGCGCTATGTCAGCAAAACATTGCTGACATCGCCACTTGTCGGGACTTTCTTGCGGGCGGTGGGGGGGTATTTGATGGGCTCCTACATAGACAGTGCGCTCACTGAAACCATGTGCAGTTTCTGTGTCGGAACACGTCAAATATTGCCTGTGTGACATAACTGTAACTACACCTACACTACCTTCTTTATGCTGTAAAATCTCGCCACTGAAAAGATGGCAAGACAAACATGACTGACATATTGTAATATATTGCACTGCTGGCAATATCCAGCATTAAAATGATATGCATTCTTATGTATAATGCATATAATTTTAAGTAATTGTATCTAATTTAAAATATAGTTATTTCTGATTGTTCATTTTATTATTTTATATAGCATAAATATATCATTTAAATGATATATGTTTAAAATAATAGAAATAACAATAAAAAATAACTACATTTTGGGGCGGAGCTTGCAGGCGTACCGAATGGCCACACTAAACTAGAGCTCCTGCAGCAGTGGAGACAGAGCTTTCTCTAGGGCCGATTTAAGCCCATACAAGTGCCCAGACTTGATGCGTTAAGCGATCGGAAGATGAGAGGGGCTCGGTCCTCTTCACTTTTAGGCCGCCGCTGACGTTCCGGACCCGGCAATTAGACGGCGGTAAAGGCCGCAAATGGAGCCCTCCTAAAGTACAATCCGGGCTGAAAGGTCAGAACGGGAGCAGAGGACCCTGCACTCCCTCTACAAGTGTACCGGAGGAGGAAAAGATGCAGCACCTTGCCTGACTATCTCCCACAAGTGTCCGGTAAGGAACATGAATTACGCACTTCAGGATCCACGTGGCAGTCGCCATTTTAAACAAGGGAGCATGGCAGATACAAAGTAAATAGTACTCCCAGGCACCTATCTTTAATCAGCATGGGGTTGTATATTTAGACAAGTGGCACAATACAGGGCTGATATTACATAAAGTATACATCCCTATCATAACAGTGCTAGCTCACTCTGTCTGGCTTTACTCTGCCTAACCTAGGTAAATGCACAATTTACGAATCTGATGTACTCAGGACAGCCAAACACGTATACAGCAGAGGACAACTAGATCTCTTTCTAACCCCTTACCATGGCACAACGCAGAGCTACCAAACCTGAAAAAACTCCAAAAACAACCCTGACTACAGGGGCTGTAAATTCTTTCTTTAAAAAGACTGACAGCACAAAAAAGAAATGTGAAATTCCCCAAGCCTCCAGTGAAGATGAGGAGCTGTCTGACAGTCCTACTACATTACAGCCCTTGAGATCCCCTTCAAAATTACACTCGCACCCCACAGATGCACCAGTGACACTAAAAGCTATGGAAGCTCTGATTAATCAGGTGAAATCCTGCATCAAAGCTGAATGCGCTGAACTTAAAAAAGATTTAAATGAATTAGGAAATAGAGTGGAAACGCTGGAAGATGGCAGGGAGGAAATTATTAATGATATGGCAGCCATGTCACACTCCATAGAAACACAACAGTTACAGATCCTTGACTTGGAAAATAAACTGGACGACGTTGAGAATAGAGCGCGAAGAAATAATCTTCGAATCCGTGGTATCCCAGAATCAATCAAGGGCGAAGATATATCAGAATATTTACAGAATATGTTCCAATCCTTAGCTATTTCTAACCAGCGGGTGATTGAACCCATACCACTGGAAAGGGCTCACAGATCCCTACGGCCGAAGCCGAATGACAACCAGCCTCCAAGGGACATTATAGTGTGCTTCCTGAGCTACAAAGATAGGGAAAAAATCCTACAGATGGCAAGAACGCAACCACATTTTTCCTACTTGGGTGCCAAGATCCAAATCTACCAAGACCTGTCGGCCAGGACATTACAACTTAGAAAGGGATTTTCCAACTTCACCTCTCATTTAAGGTCGCTGAAGATCCCTTATAGGTGGGGATTCCCTGTCTCATTACAACTCATTAAAAATGGTAAACGCTATGAATGCAGCTCCCCAGAAAAAGTGAATGACTTTTGTAAATTACTTGACATTCCTACACCGGACACAGCGGTCCCACAGCCAAAAGACCATATTGCACCCCTACCGCGGCCACAGAGGCGACTCTGGTCCGAGGTAGTGGACAGAAAGAACGGGAAAAAGCTGTGCACAGATGCAGATCCTGACACTCCAGTGGCTACTACTTAAACAAGCATTTTTTTCTGCCACGATTTGTAATCAGCTTTTGAGAGATCAATCATCAGGCTTAGACTCCTTGAGACTGCTCCCCTCTTACCCTTATCTTGTGCCACAGTTCTGCTACACTTGACTAGGAGGGGTCGGAACTCTCTCTGCAAAGCGGTTACTGGTCCTGCTCTCATACTACGAAAATCCTTGGCCTTGACAGAGGTCTAAATTGCTACGTTTTGCGAAGAACATGGCGGTGCTCCTCAGCACCAGTCATAAACAGCTGGAGTATTTGCTATATGCCCACACACTACAGAAGAACAGGACTTGAAGGTGCCCTTTCCTTTGGGGTCACTTTCAGAGTAATCTACTACTATCTTCATTCCTGGAGGTTGTGAGTATGTAATGTAGAATTTAAACTACGAGACATTAATATGCGAAAAGACTTTCAACAGTTAAGTTTGTTTATTCTAGGCAATTGTTTTTATCTGTTTGTTAGCCTAGCTCTTACAATGAAGAACTTGAACTTGAACTTAAACTAATGGACATTGTTATATGAGAAGACTTTTGCATTGAAATTTATACGTTTTTTTTTTTTTTTTTAAATTCAATTTTTATTGCAAGAGTGAGGCAAAAACATCAAGACAATACATTGTGTAAAGTAACGTTTAACATAAACATAATCATCACTTTCCCCGAGTACAAAGGAAGCCGAGGCTTCCTATATAGCCTGCCTCGGCATGATACGGGCTGTAGGATTGCGGGGGGTCAGTGTACCCAACCAAAGTCTGTAAAGTCCATGGGTGTTCTTTAGTTTTTGCTCTCCTGCATGAGTTTTTTATTTTTGAAAAACAAACAAACATTTAAACATTTAAACAGCCTAGCAACATGACTACAAAACCATAGTAGTTCATCCGTGTATGTTTAGCTTACGCTCTCTACGCAAACTGTGTGTGATCATTCTGTGTGTATTTTTTATTTTTTTTTCCCTGAGGAGCAGCAAGGTATTGAGGTGGAATTGAGTGACGTGAAAGGATGGGAAGGAGAGGAGGGGAAGGGGAGAGAGAGAAAAAAAAAAAAAAAAAAAAAGCCACAAAACATAACATAAGTGTACCTTCCTATTAGAACAGCATCAGCTCTACCTGGGATTGCTCAGGGCCTTGGTCCTTAACACTGTTTATGATGTGTTGCCATTCAGCAGACATACTCAGTTGAAGTATTGTCTCCGAATGAACGAAGGGTTTCAAAATTTGTCTCTGTATGGGTGGGTCTAGTTTACTGATAAGTGGTTTCCATTTTCTCAAGAAGGGATGTAATCTGTGCTTGGTATCAAGTCTGGCATCGTATTGTTCCACAAAGAGCTGTCTCAGTAATGTATGTCTGAACTGGGCTATTGTCGGGGCCTGTTTTTTGATCCATCTCTGGAGGATGCAGTGTCTTGCAAGAAGTATGCATAGTGTAAGGAATCTATGAAACCGTCCGTGAGTCTCGTCCCATTTAAACATAAAGATTTCTGCACCTGTGAGTGAAATTTCCACTCCCAGTATGGTCTTTAGCCAGTATTGGCATTGTCCCCAGAACCTCTTGATCTTAGGGCACGTGTAGAAATAATGTTGGAGTGACGGGGCAGCAGCGCTGCACTTGGCACACATATCAGGTAGTCGTCTGTCCCACCTGGACAATCTGTGTGGAGTGATGTAGTCCGAGTGTAGTAGTCTTATTTGTGCTTCTCTATAATATACTGCCAATGTGGCTTTTCTCGTGTGTTCTAGACTGTTCCTTATGTCCTGTTCTGTCAGGTCCGCCGAGCAGACATCGCTGTGTTTTGACAGGATGCCAGAAAGGAGAGGGGCCTCGCCTTGTTTCAAGAGGCATCTATAGAAATGGGAGAGTGAAAACACACCTAATCGGAACATCGTTTGTGATATCGCGAAGGGGGACCCCCCCCAGAAATTTGTGTTGGATGCCTGCAGGGAGTTTACATAATGCCTCAACTGCAAATACGCATAGAAGTGTCCATTTGGAAGCTGAAATTTGTTCTTTAAGTCCTGGAAAGATCTCACTACATGTAGTAGGGGATCTAGGACATCCCCAACGGTGCTTAAGCCCCTCTCCCTCCAAACACAGAACGGTGCATGGTCCATACCAGCCGGGAAGGAAGGGTTGCCCATTATCGGGATAAACCCTGGGGGGGGGCATCGATTTTCAGAAATTTATGCATCAGGTACCATGCCCTCAGTGGGTCTCTATATAGCATACTCTTGGTGATCTTAGGGGGCAGCACCCCACCTCCGTACGGTAGATAAGGCAGTGCAATTGGCGCTATCACTGCCTCTTCCAGTTTTGTGTCACAGAAATGTCCTGTGTTCAGCTGCCAATCTGTCACCAGACGTGCCAGAGCCGCCCAGTTATATAATTTGAGGTTGGGAAGACCCAATCCTCCCGTAGCGTAGGAAGACTGAAGTTTGTGGAGCGCAATGCGTGGTTTGCCCCCCTTCCACACAAAGCGAGTTATAGCTCTTGTGAGTAACCGCAAGTCCACTTTGGTCATAAGAAACGGTAGCATGAGCAGCGGGTAGAGTAATTTCGGTAAGATAGTCATTTTTACCAAGCCGACACGTCCCGATAGCCCCAAGGGCAGTTTTATCCAGTTCAGAAGCTGAGATGAGAGCTGGGTGCATTTGTCAGATATATTCAATTTATATATCTTTGAGGGGTCTCTATGAAGGTGAATTCCCAGGTATGTGAGGTGTCCCCTCGCCTCCACAAAGGGATAGTCATGTCTAGAATCTGGGTGTCTATGTAGCCACAGGACCTCCGATTTGGTGGTGTTAATTTTGTAGCCGGAGAAGCTACCGAAATCCGCGATGGTGCGAAGTATCTGCGGTATGTGTGTCCGTGGAGAGTCCACAAACAACAACATATCATCCGCATATAGGGCTAAGTGAAGGGGGACTTCACCCACGCGGATTCCCGGGAATACCCGACGTAGCCTCTGCGCCAATGGTTCCAACGCCAGGTTGAATAATAGAGGCGAGAGAGGACACCCCTGTCTGGTTCCCCTCTGCAGATGGATATCTTCCGAAAAGAGTCCTCTAGTCAGTACTCGAGCAATCGGGTTTTTGTATATCTTGCTAATGGTTTCCAGAAAAGGGCCCTCGAAACCAAATCTCCTCATAGTGTCCAGTAAATGCGCCCATTCCACTCTGTCGAAGGCCTTCTCCGCGTCTAACGACAGCAGGAAGGCCTCCGACGTGTCCTGTTTGCCCTTCTCCTCGCCCAAGGACCAATAATGGTCAATGACCTGAAGCACTCTCCTCAAATTTACCACAGAGGTGCGTTTGAAGACGAAACCTGTTTGATCTGGGTGCAGCAGATCTGGGAGTATTACCTTCAGCCAATTCGCCATGATCTTAGTGAATAACTTGTAGTCGGTGTTTAACAGCGATATTGGCCTATAGGATTCTGGCATGGAGTGATCCTTGCCTGGTTTGGGGATAAGTGTGATATGGGCTGAGGTGAAGTTTTCTGAGGGGGTCGCCTCAGTAAGAAACAAGGCATTAAACAGTCTAGTGAGTGTGTTAGTGATCTGCGGCTGCATTGCTTTATAAAATTCGGCAGGCAAGCCGTCGGGGCCTGGCGCCTTACCAGCCGGTAGGCTCTGCAGTGTGTGCGTAAGTTCTTCTGCAGTGATAGGGGTATTAAGGTTATCCAATTGGTCCGTAGAGATTTGAGGTAGAACAACCTCTTGCCAAAATTTATTTTGAGTGTCTTTGTGTGATTGGGTCTGCCGAGTATACAACTGGGCATAATACTGGGCAAATCCCCTTGCGATGTCTTCCGACTTAGTGTAAGTCTTATTATTCCATTTCAGTGCCGCGAGTTTTGTTTTCACTGTCTGAGGTTTAGTCAGGGTTGCCAACATTTTGCCAGCTCTGTCCCCATATCTATAGAATTTGCCTGCTGATTTCAGCAACCCCGCCGCAGTTTGCTGTTTCGCAAAGGCTTCTAGCTCCATTTTAGCAGTTATGTAAGTGTCATAGGAGAGTTTTGATTTGTTCAAGAGGTACAACTGATAAGCTTGTCCCAGTTGTTTTTGCAATGCCCTTTGTCTATGCTGCGTGTTGTGTTTCACTTTGGCTGAGTATGAAATTATATGTCCCGCTAGTACAGTCTTCGCCGTTTCCCACAAGAGTTGAGGGTTGTCTGTGTGTGCTGCGTTATCTGTCATGAAGTCTGTCCAAGAATGTTGTAAAAACCTGACAAATGTTTCTGATTTGATAAGGTACGTAGGAAATCTGAGTATGTTTCTATTCATGCTTGGTCCAATTGTTCCTATCACTAGTTCAACTGGGGAATGGTCTGATATTAATATGTCATGTATTATACTACGACTGACTTGATCTAGCAGATTACCGGCTACCAGAAACAGATCTATCCTGGACAGCGTGTGTTTGGCTTTAGATAGACAGGTGTAATCCCTATCTTCTGGGTGAAGGAGTCTCCAGATGTCACATACACTCAGGTCATTACTAAACAAATCAAAGACTTTAGTCTCGTATCTGGCTTTATAATTTCGTCTGGGATCTTTAATTTTAAAAGTTTCCAGCCACTGTCTATCCAGGTGATGTATGGGGGAGATATTGAAGTCTCCTCCAATAATTAATTTCGCGCCTATATACGGGGCTAGGTATTTTATCAGGTCTCTCCAAAATCCCAGATCTCTATGATTAGGGGCATAAAGATTACAGAACACATAATCAATTGAGTTTACTCTAGCACAGACTATTATGTATCTATGGTTGGGATCCAGATATGTATGACCCACTGTGACCGAAATCTTTTTTCCAAATGCAATGGCTAGTCCACGGCTAGCACTCGTATGTGACAGATAGATTACCTGTCCTACCCAGTCTCTTTGTAGCTTCTGGTGTTCAGTGTCTAGTAAGTGTGTCTCCTGGAGGAGAGCAATGTCTGTGCCCAGTTTTTTTAGGTGTGTAAGGACAGTCTTGCGTTTTATGGGGGAGTTAAGCCCTCCCACATTCCATGTCACTAATTTTAATGTCATGTCTATCTAGTGTAAGCTAGCTTCCAAACGATGTGGAGAGAGAAAAAAAAAAAAAAAAAGGGGGGGGAAGAAGAGGGAGGGAGAGGGGGAGTAGAGGTATGAGGAGACTGTTGATGTGTGACCTGTTCCAATAGCATTCATTTGGTAATAGTAAGATGTAATAATCAGATCCCTCTCCCGCTCCACCCATCTAGCATAACCCTGTTTGTCCTTCTTGACCCTACATATTTGGATAAGTGTGGCAGCAATAAAAACATATAACATTTCAAAGAATGACATTTTCCCTCGTTTTTTCTTTCTTTTCTGAACCACCCCTTGATGTGGAGTTTGATCTGTTGGTAGTAGATGAGAGCTTTAACTAGCATTAACCAAAACCTGTTAACTATCAATACATTTAACATTACTTTGTTTGTCATCTGGAACCATACATCTTCAGATAAGTGTAGCAGTAACAAAGCACATAACATTTCAAAATATAACATTGCAATCTAGGTATATAACAATTTAACATTACCCTGGAGGCCTGGATTGACCTCCACCTCCATTTTCTCCGTTTTGAAGTCCAGACCTTTCTTTTTTTAAATCATAATTTTTTTTATTGAGGCAGAATTAGAAATACAAGATAACGACACATTATACATTTCGTGTTTGTTTTTGGTAGATTTAACAAACAATACATTTCTTTTCAGAGTAACGATGAAATATAAGCATATAAATGAACAATGAAATCTCAAATAAAGAAAAAACTTCCTACATGTAACATACCAGATCTTTACTGTACGAACTAGAAATACAGCACACTGCATACAAATGTAAAGTAAAAATAAAGATAATCTGGCTTTGCCTCTTTTTATTCTTTTGTTTCCTATGTAAAAACAAAGTGAATTTATATAATGTAATTATCCTGACCCTTGAACTTTTTACACTGGCCCTTAACCTATTTCTTGGGTACTTTTAATATGTCTAGTTATTGGTCCAATCCTGACCCTTAACAAAAAACTGGACTTGACCTTCCAGTTATATTTTAAGCTGTACTCAAGAGTACGCACAAAAAAACTTAAAACTAAAATTCTTACATCCCGGGGGTAGGGAGGGGGGAGGAAAGGGGAAGAAGAGACAAAAAAAAAAAAAAAAAAACCCAATTCAAACTTTAACTATTATAGACCCAGTTTAGCGGTAAAGATCCGTCTAAGATTAGTTCTAAAAAGGGAATGGAATTTTGAAATGGTGAGAGAATCTGCTGTTGAACTATTATCGATTCTCCCTGGATATATTTTTTCCATTTTTTAAAAAATAAGTTAACTTGTTTCTCTGCTGCTTTATCCAATATTATTATTTCACTCATAATCTGGCTTCTCATAGCGTTTAGGAATTCTGTGATTGAGGGAGCGTCTCTTTGCTTCCACCCTTTACATATCTGGTTCCTAGCAATCAAGATTGCTAAATTTGTGAGGAGTCTATCACCTTTGTTTTGTGATGGGAACAAAAATAGTATATGTTTAGCTTGTAATTCTAACTTGTCTTTAACTTTTCTGTTAATCCAGTACTGGATTTTACTCCAAAATTGTAAGATTTTTGGGCACGTCCAGAAGTAGTGCAATAAATCTGGCTTTGCTTTATGACATTTGGGACACAATACCTGTGCTTGGGACCACTTAGCAATTCTGGCTGGGGTTAGATAAAAATTGTTTATTACCTTAGACTGTGATTCTCTTAAGTTGGTTCTGTCTGTAGCTTCTCTTGTTCTTTCAATGCTGTCCATTATATCGTTGTCCTGCAACTCAGGAAAATTGATTACAAATCTTTGCTTGCACTGGTTGATATGCAATGCTCCTTCTCTACTCATAATGAGTTGATACCAAGTTGATATAGTTCTGATACCCGCTTTGTAAAGAGTTATTCCTGTCTCTATATTTAATTGCGCCCAGTGCATACTAAACCGGTTATCATAGTCATTTATAAAATGATGTATCTGTAAATATGCGAAGAAATGTTGGGATGGTAAATTATATTCACGTGCGAGGTTCTCGAAGGGCCTGACATACCCCGTAAGTGATTCCTTCAGTTGTGATATATAGATCAGGCCTTTAGTTGCCCAACTATGGAATATACTATTGCAGTGTCCTGGTGGGAAGGCTGGGTTACCAGTGATCGGTAGTAATCTAGATGTCTGAAATTCTATCCCCAATATTTTGCAATATTTCTGCCATGCGATCACTACATTTGTAATTGTGCTTAATCTGCTTATATTGCTTGGTAATTTTCTGTATGGACAGTGAAGCACCGCCTGTAAATTAAAAGGTTTAATTAATTCAGATTCATGTTCATAGTAGGTAACATATTCTGATTTGGTAAGCCAGTCTACCCCAAATTTGACCAGGGAGACCAGATTATAATATTTCATATTTGGACACGAAAAACCTCCAAACTGTTTATCCTGGGACAATTTATTAAACGAGATACGTGAAGTCTTTTTCCCCCAGATGAAATGAGCACAGGCCTTATTATAGTTATCAATGTCTTTTTTATGTAGTAAGAGAGGTAAGTTCTGAAGCAGAAACAAAAATTTTGGGAAAATAATGGTTTTAATAACATTAATACGGGCTGAAATGGATAGGTAATATAGGTTCCACTTAGCTAAGTCATTTTGTAATTTCTGGAATGCTGCTGGGTTCTGGCTAATCTTTATGCCTAGATAATTGATGTGCTGTACTTCCTTGAAATTGTCAGAGTAGCTATCTCTATTTTTTTTGATCCAAAGAATTTCTGATTTATTAATATTTATTCTGTATCCTGAGAAGGAACTAAATATGTTTAATAACTTCATTAAGCATGGTATGGACTGCTTTGTATGTTGTAAAAATATTAATAGATCGTCTGCATACAGAGCCACAGACACCTTCTGATTCCCTACAAAGATTGGAGGAAGAGTCTCTCTTAAATGTATGGCTAGGGGTTCCAATGCGATATCAAAAAGTAATGGGGAAAGTGGACACCCCTGCCGTGTTCCTTTACCTAGAGTAATACTTTGTGATAATTCGCCATTGATGAGAAGTTGCGACCTGGGTTTGTTATATACTAACTCGATCAGGTCGACCAGAGCGCCAGAGAAACCAAATTTCTTCAATGAGTTTATTAAATGGTCCCAAATAATAGAATCAAAAGCCTTCTCGGCGTCTACGGTGAGTAAGGCCATATCTTCCCCCTGCATTCTGTTCCCCGCATCCTGATCGACCCGATGGAGATAGTCTAGGGTGGTAAGAACTCTGCGCATGTTTCTGACTGCATTTCTCCCTGTAATGAACCCAGCCTGATCTGTATGAATAATATCAGTGATAATTTTTTTTAGCCTTTCTGCGATTAGAGACATTAATAATCTTGGTTGAGCAGGGAAATCGGACGATATGATGCTACATTTGTGGGGTCCTTCTCTTTCTTATGGATTAAGGTAACTATAGAGTCAGAGAAATAGTTAGATTTCATGTCTTTTTGAAGATAATATTGGTTAAATAGTTTAGTTAGGGTACCCGTTATTTCTGCAGCCAGAATTTTATAAAATTCTGCCGGAAGACCATCTGGTCCTGCGGCTTTGCTTGGTTTAGATTTTTTTATGGTTTCTAAAATTTCTATTTCGGTAATAGGAGCATTAATAGACTGTAATGCTTCTTGCGAAATTTGGGGGATATCCAGACCCAGCCAGAATTGCTCTTTTTGCTCCTCATTCACCTCTTCCCTTGCATAAAGATTACTGTAATACTCAAAAAATATTTTGCCAATATCATCCTTGTTACTAACAAGTGTCCCCTCAGTCCTAATTGATGAGATATGATTTGATTTTCTCCTAAATTTAACCAGTCTGGCCAGATGTTTAGCTGAAATACCCTGACTGCCCTGGAAAATTGCCCTGTTCCTCAGCTCTTCGTATGCCCCAATCTTTTTCAGAAAGCATTCCCTTTCTATTCTGGCTACTTTATATAGATCCCAGTTCGCTTTATTGGGAGTTCTGAGGTACTTCGCGTATTTGTTTTTAAGTTGGTTTGCTAATTGCGTCTCTCTTGCTTTGTTTTCCTTATTTCTTTTAATCATGTAGGCTTTTACTTGCCCCCGAATGACTGCTTTGCCTGCTTCCCAAAATACCTCTACTTTGTTTATATAGTCCCTATTCTGTGTGGAGTACTCTGCCCATTTTTGCTTCAGCCAGTTTGCAAATTGCAAGTTTCTATACATATATTGAGGAAAACGAAAAGTATTAAATCTGTTTTTGGGTAGAGTGCTCCATGCAATTCTTAAACCGATTATCGCGTGGTCAGAGAGTATGATCTCCGCAATTTGTGACTCGATATGGTTTTTCATGATGTCTTTGTCAACTAAGAACATGTCAATTCGGGAGAAATTGTTATGAGCACTCGATTCGCAAGTGAATTCTCGATTGTCTGGATGCTGAATACGCCAAACATCCTTCAATTTTAACACCCGTGCAAAATTCTGTAAATATTTGGCTTCCCTATTATTGGCTGCTCTCCTCCTGACTCTAAGCCTGTCTAGGTCCGGGCACATTGTACTGTTAAAATCTCCTGCTATAATTAAGTTCTGCCCAATATATGGGGATATAACTTTTGTCAATTTCTCCCAGAACTGAAAGTCCCAGTTATTAGGGGCGTATATATTACATATTGTCCAAAACTTATTATCTATTTTCAGTTGTAAAACTATATATCGGCCGCCTGGGTCTAATTCCTGTTTAGTTATAGTGTATACTAGACCACCGCCCAGCATAACTGCAACCCCCTTTTTGCGTTTTTCACAAGGTGTAGCGATTATTTCAGTTATCCACTTTGTCTTCAGCTTCCCTATCTCTTCTTTTTTAAGATGTAATTCTTGTAGCAAAATGATATCAGGGTGTTGTTTTTTTTTTTTTTTTTTTTCAAAAATAGTTTTATTTTACAGATAAGAAAGTTATACATCGTAAATGCACTTTGTTAGGATTACAAATCAATATGGCTTTACAGCTGTGTGAGTTGTACATGTACAATGCTGTATACAAATATGCATGTAGTGATAAAGGTAATGAGCAATAAATCATATAGTAACAAATTAAACGAATAAACAACAAACATAACAAAAAACAACACATTGTGCTTCCTGTTGCCCCTCATGTTTTCTCCCTCCAGTATCTCAGGGTCGGGTTCTACCTCCTCTGTCAGTATCTAGTGTCGTATGTTTTGGTGTTTTATATCTTATTGGAATCAAACTTATTCCTCAAGTATTCTTCCCATAAAATCTTAATCTGTATGTACTTGTCTAACCTTCGTTGTTTAAGGTAGTGGTATTCCTCTAGCTGTATAGTGCGATTGCACTCCTGAACCCAAAGCGCAGTGGTCGGGATTATAGAACTTTTCCAGTTCTTGGCTATTAGTTTCTTGATGCTGTTACTTGCTATGTTAAATAATTTAGTTTGTTCTGAAGTGAATTTTTTGGGGACTATGTGAAACAGCCACAAGAGTGGGTCTACTGGTAAGGCTTTATCTAGTAACTTTGATGTTTCCTTTGAGATGTCATCCCATATTGGGGTTATTTTAGGGCAAAGCCACCAGATATGTGCCATATGGCCGATTTGATCATGGCACCTCCAGCAGAGGTTGGAGGCTTCTCTGAATATTTTCTGGCATCTTGATGGAGTAAGATACCATCTATGGAGAATTTTCAGGTTTAACTCAATGAGATTACTAGATGTGGCAGATCTCTTAATGGCTATAAATATCTTAGAGGCGTCAATGTGTGATATCTGAATTCCCAATTCCTCCCCCCATCTGTTGATGAAGTGAGGGGTGTGACCTGGTGAATTTTGTTTCAGTAGTGCATAAATCATTGATAAGGTGTGTTTTGTAGGAGATTCTTTATGGCATAGGGACTCGAATGTCGTTAGTGGTCTCAACATATTCCTTTTATGCGGATGTCCTGACAGGTAATTGTAACACTGCATATAAAAATACCAGTCTCTGAAACAATTAAAGCCTTGTTCGGTTAGGGCCGTTCTAGGGAACAGCTGAGTTTCAGTACCTAGATGGCACATCATCAATTCCCTGTCCGGTTGTGTGTCATTTTTTATCTTTGCTACTAGGCCAGGGGCAAATTCTTTATTAGAGATGAAAGAGGTAAGGGGAGAGTAAGTGGACGAGATGTTGGGGTGCTCTACTAGTATCTTTTCCCATATCAGCATGGTCTCCTGTACTGTGTGTGCGACGTATATCTGGGGTGATCTAGTAATTGATGGTGTCCAGCATCTTGTGCCTAAATGCAATGTACCGGCTATGTCATGTTCGAGGCGAACCCAGATTTTAAAGTTGAAGTTAGTATACCAGTCCACTATTCTCTGTAAGTGTGTGGCCTTCCAGTATGCAACGAGGTCAGGTACCCCCATTCCCCCGTTATCTAGTGTCTGATACATGTCTTTCCTATTGATCCGAGCGTGTCGTTTGTTCCATATAAATTCAAATATTTTAGTTTGCAGGGACGTAAGAAAAGTGCGTGGAAGGGCTATGGGTAGTGTCTGTATGATATATAATATTTTTGGCAGAATACTCATCTTAATGGCACTGATCCTGCCTATCCAGGATAGAGGTTTTCTACGCCAGGAAGACAGGGTGGATACCATTGATGATTGAAGTGGTAGGAAATTTGTCTCGAATATTTGGGTAATCTTTGGGGTTAAAAATATCCCTAGATATTTCAGTTTGCTTTTTTGCCACTTAAATGTACATATACGTGAAATAGGTATTAAATCCCCTTCTGGTATGTTTATGTTTAGGATTTCCGATTTATTCTGGTTGATAAGAAAGTTTGAAATCTTTCCAAATGCATCTAGCTGTTTCAATAATTCTGGTATAGATTGTCTGGGGTTCGTCAGGAAAAAGAGCACGTCATCTGCATATAGAAGCATCTTATGTTGATGTCCCCTAACCTCAACTCCCTCAATGTCTACCGTGTGTCTAACCTTAAGTGCAAGCATTTCTATTACGCAGGCAAACAGGAGCGGGGACAGCGGACATCCCTGCCTGGTTCCGTTAGATATCACAAAAGGGGCTGATAAAGATCCGTTTACCCGGATTCTAGCTGTCGGACAATGGTACATTGCAAATACCCTATCTACAAATGTCTCGCCAAGGCCCATTCTCATAAGGACCACCCGGAGGAACTGCCAGTTGACCCGGTCGAACGCCTTTTCAGCATCTGTAGATATTACCACAGTCGGAACACCACGGTTATTCACATAATCTATCAAATTAAGGGCTCGTACAGTGTTGTCTTTGGCTTCCCTTGTGGGAACGAAGCCCACCTGGTCAGCGTGGATTAAATTTGGGAGTAAGGCGTTCAACCGGGTCGCCAGCAGCTTGGCATATATTTTCACGTCGGTGTTCAATAGTGATATCGGTCTATAGTTCTCGACTCTCGAGTGGTCTTTACCTTCCTTTGGGATTAGTGTTATGTGTGCAGCGAGGGAATTGCTAAGGAATGGTTCTTTACCGGAAATGGAGTTAAAGAGGGTCAGCATGTGTGGGGCTAGAATCTTACTGTATTTTTTATAATAGTAGTTAGTGAAGCCGTCTGGGCCAGGAGTTTTTCCGGTCGGTAGGTCTTTTATGGCCAATAGGAGTTCTCTCATATTGAAAGGGGAATTAAGGGATTCTTTTTGTTCCTGGGTGATCTGTGGTATGTCAAAGTCCTTGAGGAAAGATTCTATGAGGCTAATATTAGTTGTGTCAGTAGGGGGAACAGTTGGTAAGTTGTAGAGGGACTCATAGTATGTGCGAAATGTCTCTGATATGCTAGAGGTAGAGTATACCATACCTTTCCCTGGTCCACTGATAGACATAATATATGAGCGGTGAGTCCGTCGTTTCAATTTGCGTGCTAGCAATCTACTACATCTGTTATCACTGTCATAATAGGTTTGTTGTAGTTTGAGTGCAAGTAGTTTGCAATCTCTGTCTAAAAGGGTGCCAACTATTTCCCTCTGCGTCTGTAAATCCTTTTTCAATGTTGTGTCTGTCGGTGTTTTTTTAAGTTTCTCCTCAGTCAAGGTAATGTTATTCAGTGCGGTCTGTAGTGCGGTGCACTGTTGTTTATGATTATGGGACTGTATGCTGATAAGATCCCCTCTAAGTGTGCTTTTATGTGCCTCCCATATAAGTCTAAAATCATCTATGGATGCTACATTTAGTTGAAAGTATTCCTGCAGACGATTCTCTATTTTTTCTTGGTACAGTGGGTGGTCTAATAAATTATTGTCTAACTTCCAAAGAAATGTGGAGTGTGGGGCTGAGGGCCATTCAATAGAGCAGGTCACCATAGAGTGATCCGTCCAGCCTGTGGGGATTATCGCTGACCTTATTGCCAAGGACAAGCAGGACACGTCTAAAAGGATGTAGTCTATGCGGGAAAATCGGGAATGTGGAAAGGAGAAGAAGGTATATTGGCGGTCTACCGGGTGATGTATCCTCCAGGTGTCGTGTACTGCTAGGTCTCTAATATGTTGTTTGATTCTATAAAGAACCCGGTTTGGTGTTGAGGAGAGCCCAGTTGATGTGTCTAATGCTGTGTTGAGGGAGACATTAAGATCCCCTCCTAGTATCAGTAGACCCCTTTTAATCTCCAGTATGGCATCCGAAAGGCGTTTGAAAAAGATGTCCTGCTGGGTGTTAGGGGCGTATACACAGGCCATTGTGACTATTGTGTTATAGAGTTTGCCAGTCAGGATTAAATATCTGCCCTCTCGATCTCGTGTTAAGCTAAATAGAGTAAAGGGTATACCTCGTTTAATTAAGATTCCCACCCCATTAGTTTTACTATGGTTTGATGCGAAGTATGCCTCTCCAAACTTGTAACTAAATGTTTTGGGTTCTTTCTTGTGAAGGAAGTGGGTTTCCTGCAGCATTATGATATCCCCCTTGTTATCTTTAAAATCCTTAATAGCTATACTTCTTTTGTTTGGGGAATTAAGGCCCTTAGCATTAACTGTTATGATGTGCAGCTGCGCGTTATTGGGAGCCATTATATGTCAGTATGATCACGATCTGTCGCTTGGTAGTGGTGCTAGTGTCCACCTGTTGATAATGGGGAGTAGGTGTCAGAGTGAGAGGCAATACCATATTAATCAATATACAGGTATTAGAAGGAGTATGTGTGATTATGTAAGCACAATGTGTAAAACAAAAACAAACATCAAGGGTAACAACAACAAAAACAAAAGTTAACGAGTAAACCTTAGAACATGTGAACACATCGCCGGAGCGGCTGAGGGATAGTCCCTCCGGCAAAACAGTTATCCTAATAGGATGTGGGGTCAGCCGGGTACTTAGGCCCAGGCAGATGTGGAATTATTTAACATCCAATGAAAGGATGATATAAATGGGTAAAAGTAACATGGTTCATATATTTTTGCACAATGGGAATGGCCTGGTTATGACAGGTTAAAACTATACATATATAACGTAACTACTTCGTATAGTCACCAGAATTGTCCTTGTGGGCGGTTCAAGCAAATGAATGTCTATAGCTAAAATAAACAACAACAGATAATAAAGGCATGACAAGTGATTTTTACACCAATCTCACCCAACCATGGATCTTGGGAGACAATTAAGTCCTTCAATAATACATCATGAGTTCAGTCTGTCTTTCCTCTTCTTATAGGCAACTTTGTGCCATTGTGTCCCTGCTAAGAGATGTGGTGATGAAGCTGTGTTGTCAGGAGGCTTCTCAGATAGTTGAGGCGGCTGGATTGATAGGCCCAAGCCCTTAGAGAAAGACTCCAGGTCTTGAGGCCCTCTGTAGGTGTGAATCTGGCCTTCCTTAGATACCATCAAACTAAAGGGAAACCCCCAGCGATACTTGATATCATTCTCTTGTAGTGCAGTGGTGATAAATCGGACGTCTCTTCTACGTTGTAGAGTGCTTGGGCATAGGTCTGGGTAAATTTGTAAGGCATGATCCAGATACATTATCTTCCTCAGTTGTCTCGATTTGGACCAGATTTCCTCCCTGTCAGTGAATCTCAGAAATTTAAGGATAACATCCCTAGGGGGTGCACCAGTTGGTGGAGGTGGGCGCAGAGCCCGATGTACTCTTTCCAGTTCCATATCAGGTATGTCTGGGTCCCCCATCAGATGGTGAAAGAGGTTCTGCATATATTCTCTAAGTTCAGGACTTTTTATTGACTCTGGTATACCCCTTACTCTTAAGTTAGACCGCCGACTGCGGTTTTCGAGATCCTCAATTCTTTCTTGCATTGTCTCTATTTGTGAGGATTGAACGTTGGCATGTGTTTCTAGGCTCCCCACCATTTCAGAGATGGTAGTTTGCGTGTCTTCTACTTCCTCTACTCTGCACCCTAAGGCGTTTATGTCAGTTCTCATGGAGGTAAGCTCTTTGGTTATTAATGCCTTTAGGGAGGCAAAGTCCTCTTTTGATGGCAGGTTAGCAATGTCTTGTTTTAGTTGTGTAATATAAGAGGTAGCTATCTGTGATTCTGCAGCGCTTGATAAATCATGAGGAGTCTCATTAGTATTTGCAGTCTGATGTGCAGGGTTGGTTGCTGTGTCTGGCAGTTGAAAGAATGTGCTCACAGAGACTGGCACAGTGGTCTGGCTTTTCGTGAGCTTCTCCCCTTTATTCAAGCGTTTAGTCGTCATGTTTTACTTAAGTAATGGAGAGTGTTCAGTTGACCTGTATGTCCTTTCCCAGGATTATTGTTTGGAGGAGGAGATATTAATAATTCAAGTTGTTAGTGATGCCCCATTGAAGGTTTACGGTCAGATGTGGTGTACATTTGTGATGATTTACTGAGAGCAGGTTGTGCACTCCACACCATGTTATGTTATTGCTATTCAGGGTCTTACGTCTTCGGATCAGTGCTTTATGCCCTCCTCTCCTATCATAGTGAGGCCCATTTAATCAGGCATGCTTTCGAGGTGACTTTTAAGTTTGTGGGCGTTATACTTCTTTTTCTGCCGGTGCTAATATGTAACATAGATGGCCCTTTGTCCCACTGTGCGGTCGTTATGTGTTGTGTTTCATTTGTTTCAGCTTACCTCCATATATGAGCTGAGTCTGAGATGGACTCCGGTATCTGTGTCCGCATGGCTCGCACACGGCCTTTTCCAATATGGCGGCGGTCGTTTTTCCTTTGCGGCTAAATAACGGTCCGTTTTTAGCTAAGTCGCATGTCAGATTGCCTTCATGCCATAGCGGTTAGTGTCCCCACATACTTAGGCGCCTGTGTACCACTTTGTAAAGCGATTCTTGCAGGTATATAGTCCTGGGTCTTTTTCCCCAGCACGGAGCTGATTCACACTGCGGCCATTTGCCTGCACGGCCGAACTCCGCCCCCAGGGTGTTGTTTTTTACTAGCTTTAGAATGTTCTTTCGCTTACTGGGTGATGTTATGCCCCCTACATTCCATGAGATTAATTTTAATGAGTTACTCATTTATTCTGAAGTTTTTTGGTTTTTTGACTATGACTATAAAGAGAGAGAAAGAAAAAAAGAGAAAAAATTACTCCTCCTGGACCTGTCTTCTAGATCTTCAATTTTAGCCTTTAATGTCTTAATCTCTTCTGAATGTGTGTTCAGAACAACTTCCTGATTATAGTGTCTATCCTCTATATTCGAAATTCGGGTTTCTGCCTCTGCCAGTCTACTTGAAAATAGTTTAATTTCACTCGAAATCTCTGAGATCTCCCCTTTTATTATCTCAAATTGTGGCAGGATTAGTTCTGCAAGCTGATTCGTAGTAAGTTGTTTTTCCGCACTCAAATCTGTACTTCTAAAGGAAATTTCTTGTATATTTTCCTGTAGGGGTTTTTGTTTTTTATCTTTCCTTACAGGCATGGCTGGAGATTTATTTTTGGGGTTTGCCATATATTTCTCCATTTATTATATAGAGGCAACCTCACCTGCTTAACCTCTATTTACCTTAACAGAGCAAAATTGGCAGAATCTGTGATGGCTAGCAAACTCTATATTGCATCACAGCAAAAAAAAAATCCCTCACTGGACTGCAGCTTTAACTTCTGTGTTGCACTTTCTATGTGAAAACTCTTCTGGAGCTAATCCAGCCAGAAAACGTGGATTAGAAGATCTATCTGGAATTTCACCCTTTCAGGCACAATGTAACCCTTAACTATGCAAGAAATCTACTACCAGAGCTAACATAAAAAGCCGATTACTTTTTAGACAACACTGTTACCTGACTTCAGAGTGTGCATATATACAATTTAACTCTCTTTTAAGACATTTCACACTCCATTCGCCCTTTATACACTTTTATACTACACATGGTTTAACCAGAACAGCGTGGATTCAAGAAATATTTTCTGAGAGTAATAATGCGACTGTCCCAGAATGTAGACTATTTTAGCTTGATTTTTGATGCCTGGTGGTATAATTACTCCTGTGACCTTCTTACAAGAAATGCACTCTAGATTATGTTTGCTTCAACCACAAAGTATGGGGTTGTAATCAGCCACCAGACACCTGGGTAATCTGCTAGAGTATATACCACCGTTAGTTTACTTTCTCAAAATTGGCAGAATCTGTGATGGCTAGCTAACTCTATATTACATCACAGTAAAAAAGATCCCTCACTGGACTGCAGTTTTAACCTCTGTGTTGCACTTTCTATGTGAAAACTCTTCTGGAGCTAATCCAGCCAGAAAACGTGGATTAGAAGATCTATCTGGAATTTAACCCTTTCAGGCACCATGTAACCCTTAACTATGCAGGAAATCTACTACCAGAGCTAACATAAAAAGCTGATTACTTTTTGGACAACACTGTTACCTGACTTCAGAGTGTGCACATATACAGTTTTAACTCTCTTTTAAGACATTTCACACTCCATTCACCCTTTATACACTTTTATACTACACATGATTTAACCAGAACAGCGTAGATTCAGGAAATATTTTCTTAGAGTAATAATGTGACTGTCCCAGAGTGTAGACTATTTTAGCTTGATTTTTGATGCCTGGTGGAATAATTACTCCTGTGACCTTCTTACGAGAAATGCACCCTAGATTATGTTTGCTTCAACCACAAAGTATGGGGTTATTATCAGCCACCAGAGACCTGGGTAACCTGCTAGAGTATATACCACCTTTAGTTTACTTTCTAAGGCCTGCTAGCTAGCACAATTTAGCTCTATCCCCTTTGACAGAAAAGAGGTATACCAGTAAGAGTTAATAGAGCTTATTATATCGAGTGTCTCTAGCAGTTAAAATTTGACCAAGTATAACATCAGTCCAATTACACATATAATAACCTCTTTGTTATGTACTGTTTTTAAGTGCCCAGGACCTACGTGATACCAAACTCAGATATGGCAGTTTATCGGATGGCAAACAAAAGAAAATATCAACAGTCAAAATATGCATATAATGTCCTTTTTGACAGTTACTATGCTTAGAGTGAAAAGAGTCATTTCAATATTCCCCCTTATTATATGACCGCTGCCTCATACAGAAAAGAGCAAGATTCCGGCAGCCTTGCACATGCTGTGGAAAGTGACTTTCTTTTTCTTTTTCTTTTTTTCTGAGAGGTATCGCCACTCCAACAGGTAAATACACCTACAGTCGAAATAATAAGTCCAACTTCCAGCTAGGCTCCTTAATTAAATCTTTCTTTGGCATAACACACACCACCACATCCACAATAGCTCCACCGGTACTCCTTATGTCATTCAATATATGCTTTGCTTTACAGTTGCCCACCATGTAGTATAACTCTGTACTTGTCTGCTTATATACTTACCCCCCCCTCGACTTCACGGCCTGTCGTGTCTGCTCCTTGGTGGTGATTTTCCCTTAGAGCGCACCTTTATCCAGGTCTTGGCGTTCTAGGCCACGCTGCAGAGCCCTCCGACAGTTTCGTACACACCCGCTTCGAGCGTCGCGCTCTGACGTCAGAGCGACTCGCCGGCTTACTGGAGGGGGGGATGGTGCTCGGACAGCTGCTCCTCTGGATCCACCGGCCGCCTTGGAGATGCAGGTACGTAGATGTGTGGTTGCCGCAACTCTTACTCCGACTCCAGCTCCTCGACTCTCACTCCTGATCGTTTTGCCGGGGAGTCGTTTTTGAGTAGGGTTAGGTCTTGTGTTGCCCCTTAATTGAACGACAGCTCTCTCGGTGGTTCTGTGAGGTGGACCCTCCTGGACTTGCCGTATACTTTACTCCGGCAATTCTTAAACGATCATCTCACAGTCTTTGAGAAAAGAAGGAAAAGGTAACCTGCGGATATGTAGCTTAGCTGATCCCACTCAGCTTTATGGGAATCAGAGAGTTTCCTATAGCCATTTCAACGTCCTCCGGCCAGGGCTGTCCCAGTGAACCCCTCGCAATAAGGCTCTGTGGCTTGGGAAAGTTTTTAGAGCTGTTTATCGCTCACACAACACAGGTGAGCTGGAGCGTGCACCTCCACCTTCACGCTCCTCCCACAGGAAACTCGCATCCCTTCTGCTACCCTTACCAACACCAAAAAACTGGTCCGAAGTCCAGACCTTTCTACTGTCCTTAAGAGTGTCTTTCAACAAATAACACCCAGCCATTAGTAATGACATTTGTTAATTTGATGACCCCAGGTACAAAAATGAAGCCTGGTGATCTCCGACAAGGAGAGGATATCTCTGCTCATGATGGGTGTTGTTGCTGTTCCGTAGCCAGGTAACTCTTTAGTGCTTGTGGTGAATGAAAGAATTTGACTCCGTAGGGTGTTTGTAGCCGTAACTTCGCTGGATACAATAAGGCAACTTGTCTTCCCTGTTCATGCAATTGGGTGCACATTGGGGCAAACTCTTTTCTTTGTTTTGATATCTCCATAGAGAAATCCTGGAAAAGGAGAAGCTTTACACCTTCATAAAGGATCTCTCTGCGCGCCCTGTAGGCTCTCAGGATCTTCATCTTCTCCTGAAAGTTCAGGCATTTAAATATGACCTGTCTAGGTCTTGCCCTGGCCTGGTCTAGATCCCTTTCGGGCCCTACACGGTGCGCCCTTTCTACGTCAATTGGGAGGATGTCGGGGTGTAGCCCTAGAAGTTTGGGGAATGTCAGTGCTGTAAATTCTAACAGATCCTTGCCTTTGATGTTTTCCGGCACTCCTACTATGCGTAGATTGTTGCGGCGACTTCGATTCTCCAAGTCGTCAATGCGGTCCTGGAGAATCTGCGTCTTTTTGACCAGCTGCTTGACCGTGATATCAGTGTTAGATTGTCTGTCCTCCACCTCCGAGATTCGGTTTTCTGCTATAGACATTCGTGAGGAAAACTGTCTGACCTCACAGGTCAGGGTATCAACTCCCGCTTGGAGTGAGTCCATCTTAGGGAGGAAGAAAGTCTTCAATTCGTGTAGCAATGCTGAGTGGTCCACGCCCTGAACCGGGATCTGTTCTGGGGGGGATGAAGGTTCTGTATGTATCTCGGCTGCATGTTTTTGCTGCTTTTTATTGTCCGCATTCTTAGACCTATGAGACATGTCTGCAGCGGAAGCAGGGGAGAGTTTATAGAAAAATGTATCCACTTTCATCAGCCCGAGTAGGGCCAGGTCCCTTATTGAGATATTTTCAAGTGCAGTAATCAGTGTCAAGCTGCAAGACAGCAACCGTGCAGGGGGGCGCCTTACAAGGTGTGTGCTTAAGGTTAGCAGGGCCGGTGATCTATGGAGAGAGCTGTACGGTCAGAGTGTTATGGTGGACGGATTATGGTACATTAAACTGTTTTCAAGTCTCTCTTTTTTGGTCTTTTCCTGTAAATTGAGCGTAGTTGTATGAAAGAGTCTCTGAAAGTGTTATCCCCCTCTTTTGGATAAATAGAGAGTTAAGAGTCAGGTGTTGGCTTTTGGTCTTATATTATTTCTCCCTCTTTTCCTTATTTGTTGTTATCTAAGATGGCCGCTATAGTGTATGCCACGTGGTTATGCTTGGTTATGTTATACACAGTAGTATCAGAATTCCTCCAATCTTGAACCCTGCTCCTATTATGGCGTTTGTTTGTGCCCTGTCGTGCTTGTTTTAATTGTATTTAGGGTGTGCAAGCAGGTGAAGCTTCAGCTAGGCAACCCTGTGTTACAGCAGGCCCACTGATATGTAAAGTGCGTCTTGGGCGGCTGTCCGGCTGGTATCGGTGCTCCCTTTATACCCGGTTCCTGTCAACTCACCCTTGTCAGGCACGGCTATTGATGGAATCTGCGGCTCCCGTCAGAGCGCAGTGCAGGGTTGGCAAACCGGGTGAGTGCCGCTTCTCTTCCCCTCTCCTGTTGTAGGTCACTTCGCGGCGTTTAGTGCGTCTAAGGCAGTTCTGTGTGGGTCTGAGTTGCCAGGCCCCATGCGTTGTGCTATCTGTCCGTTCCGGTAGCCAGGACAAAAGATGTGAGTCCTGCACACTTCCTTGGACAGCCAGCGAGGGTTGTATTCTCCCGGCAAGTCTTTTGTGTGGGGCTGAGCAGGGTTTTTCTGAAGATTTAAACCCGATTTTACTCCAAGTTACGGAGCTCTAGTGAGATGCGACTGCTCACTTCCTCCGCTTACCGGAACCAAATTTATACGTTTTATGTAACTGTATGTTCCACAGTCTATTCAATCTACAGTTAACCATGTTCCAAATGTTTGCATTGTTGCACATCTCTGCTCTAGTTCTGAGTATGGGTTCTTGTTTTTGTGTCCTTCTGATCTTGGCCTGATGGGGAAGCTCCGTCGTGCTGCTCTTTCCCCTCTTGCAATCTCTACTTAATCTTTACCCTCTTTTCTAACCCAACTTGCTTCTTCCTTCTCTTCCCTAGTTGCTTTCCTACCCTACTACCCTTTTCTCCCATCCCTCTACTCTTTTCTCCCTATTTCTGGTCCTTCTTTCTCCTTCCTCAGTCTCTCTTCAAATTGCAGTCCAAGGAGTAGGAGGTATTAGAGAACTGTTTGTTTAATTGTTTGTTTTGTTTGAAGTGTACTTGAAAAATCAGTATTTATCTGTGTTCAAGCAGTGACAGGAAGATTACGACCACACATAACTGTTTACATCACTTGTTGTACTGACTGTGACACTCGCAGCTAGAACTACATGACAGACCGAGACCGACCTAACCAGTTTCGCATAGCCACACAAAATGTAAAGGGCTTTCTCTCCCCACAGAAACGATCAATAGCATTCCATGATTTTTATAAAAAGACAGTCGACATCATTATGATGCAAGAGACTCACTTTAAAAAAACTAATGAGCCCAAGCTTTCACAGCTCTACTATGACCAACACTTTTTAGGCTCAGGGCCGACAAGGCACAATGGCGTGTGTATTTCCTTTAGAAAGGGCACCTCATTTGTATTACTCGATAAATACTCAGACATAGATGGACGAATACTAATTCTAGTAGGACTTTTTTATGGCAGGCCCATTACACTAGTAAATATATATGCCCCTATTCGCCCTAGACCCCCATTTTTTCGCAAAGTAATCAATCAAATCCTAGACATCTTGAAAGGCCCGGTATTCTTAGGCGGCGACTTTAACTTCCCAATGAGCCCCATGCTAGACACTTCCTCAGGCCGTTCTTACATGCAGAGCTCGCAAATAAAAGCTAACTGACAGGCTATAAGAGCCATGCCCTTATTTGACTCCTGGAGAGTGGCTAATCCAACCACCAGGGATTTCACATTCTTCTCAAACCCACAACGATCATACACCCGCTTAGATTATATCTTCTGCGAACAGCAGACGCTTTCCTCCTTATGTGAATCCAGGCTCTACCACACCGCTTGGTCTGACCATAGTATGGTGTGCTCTAGCTCTCAGTGGTCAACTAAGCCACAATACCAACAAACTTGGAGACTGAGCGACCAAATTTTCTTAGACCCTCTGATCACAAAGGACTTGGCTGAAAAGACAGCCGAGTTCTTTTCCTTTAATGATCCTTTAGCTACCTCAGCAACCAACAACTGGGAAGCGTATAAGTGTTTTATCAGGGGGGTAATAATGGGGCACACACATAAACAGCGCAAGCAAAGAAGAGCCCAATATAACTTACTGACCTCTAACTATAATAACTGTGAAAGAGAACTTAAGCAAAATCCGCAGTCCCAAACATTGTTGCAGAAATCTCAGCAGGCTAGAGAGGAGTTACACCAATACTTAATTAAGAACGCCCACATGCGGGCTTTAACATCCAAATCAAAATTCTTTATTGAGAGCAATAAAGCGGGGTGCCTCCTTGCTAGGTCCCTGAAGAAGAAACGTTACAAAACATTTATAGATAAAATAACAGATCCGAAGGGCGTAACTTATACCACAAATGCTGACATTGTTAATCAATTTGCGCAATATTACTCTACACTGTATAACCTTCCAACTCTAGACACAGAGACCAAACTTGCTAAAATTAACAATTACTTGTCCGAGATTCAACTCCCTACACTACTTGCATCGGACTGCGAGGCATTAGACGAGAAATTCTCGGCCCAAGAGCTTATGATGGCTATCAAAAACCTCCCCCAAGGCAAAGCCCCAGGCCCCGATGGGTTTACACCTAAATTTTATCATCAGTTTAAGTCCCTGCTTTGTCCCCCTTTATTAAATATGTATCACTCCTTAGACCAGGAAGGACAATTGACCCCTTCCCTTTTGGAAGCCACTATTTCAGTTATCCCCAAACCAAATAAACCTTGTGACAAAGTATCTAACTACCGCCCTATTTCCCTAATAAATATAGATATTAAACTATACGCCAAACTGATCGCTACCAGAATAAATAAATACTTACCCTTCCTAGTGAACCCGGACCAAACCGGATTTATACCAGGCAGAGAGGCTAGGGACAATACCATCCGGGTATTGCATACTTTACTTTCTGCATCATCTACTGAAAAGCCCCTAGCCATACTGTCCACGGATGCGGAAAAAGCTTTTGACAGGGTGGACTGGGACTTCCTCTGGTCCACCCTGTCAAGATTTGGATTCTCACATACTTTAATATCCCCCATTAAATCTCTGTATGCGAGCCCATCGGTGCGAGTTAGCGCAAACAGCACACTCTCACAAGTAATTTATATAAATAACGGCACTCGACAAGGGTGCCCTCTTTCTCCACTACTATTTGACTTAGTGGTGGAGGTACTGGCTGTACGAGTCAGAAATAACCCTCTTGTTAGTGGAGTCTCCTTTGGGGAGATCCACCAAAAATGTCTTCTGTACGCGGACGACATTATATTTACAATACATTCCCCGCTAATATCTATCCCCACCCTCCTACACGAACTGGAGGATTATAAATCAGTCTCAAATTTTTCTATTAACATGGGAAAATCAATGTTAATGCCGATACACTTTAGGGAGGAAGAACTGCAGTTTATTTCGACTCACACCTCATTTCAAATGACGAATAAAATACACTACCTGGGGATTGACATATCACCTAATTATACAGAGCTGTTCAGCCTTAATTACATGCCCCTTCAACAGGAAACTAGCAAGTCATTAGAACTCTGGAGCAAACAGGGCCATCTTTCGTGGATGGGGCGTATTAACGCTATAAAAATGAACCTTCTCCCTAAGTACCTATATTTATTTCAAGTACTCCCCATAGACCTCCCCTTACAGTACTTAAGAAAACAACAAAAAATGCTAGACACATTTATATGGGATAATAAGAGATCCAGAGTAGCTAGGAGCACCTTATTTTTACACAAAGAGGATGGGGGATTAGGTTCTCCGAACCTCCTGAATTATTACAAGTCGGCCCACATGGCCCGTTTAGTAGCATGGAAGCACTCCCCGGCTGGGAAACCCTGGATCCAAATAGAATCCTGCTTAGCAGGTGGCCTGAATTTGGGTGACCAATGTTGGATACCAAGTAAACAAAGACCAACAGACGTTTGGGGGAATCACTACATTGCTGCCACCCTTAGAACATGGGATAGACTTCTATCTGAGGATAAGCAGTTCTCGTCACGGATCTCCCCCTTAACCCCTTTACTTAATAACCCCTTGATGTTGCAACCACATACCTTTCCTTCGCCACTTATTTCAGGCATCCCTACTAACATCCCGACGCACATAGTGTTACAAAACGGAATTATTAAGACTCAAGCGGACTTACACCACCAACTGGGAGCCCCCTTTCACTTATGGTACCCGTATTTGCAAATTAGGCATGCTATTTCTACTAGCACTTATAAGCCAGACCTTGTAAGACCCCTGACCCCCTTTGAAACTCTGTGCACATCTCCTACAATCGCCAAATCCCATGTTTCTACTATATACAAGCTGCTTAGAGGTTCCTTCCCTAATAAGAAACCAACATTTATTGTAAAATGGGAGAGGGAGTTAAATATAGAATTCACCGAGGCCCAATGGCTTCATATCTTCTCTGAAACTAAAACATCCTCTCTGTCTCTAACGATGGTTGAAATGAATTACAAACTACTTTCAAGGTGGTATCTTACCCCACATCGCCTTCGAAGCATATTCCCTAACTCCTCTTCCCTATGCTGGAGACACTGTGGGGGGGTGGGTACACTCTCACATATTTGGTGGTCTTGCCCACTTCTTAGCTCTTACTGGGACAACATAAATAGACATGTGGACAGAGTACTGGGGAGACCAATCACATTTACCCCTAGCCTGGTGCTACTGAGCAACATCCCTAAAATATCTTGCTTATATCGAAAGAAATTGCTGCATTGTATGCTTGGCTGCGCTAGATGCTTGGTCCCTAGGTTCTGGAAAAAACCGCCCCCCCTACCTACAATATGTGGATAAAAGAAGTGAGTTACATGTTAGATCTAGAAAAGTTGTACTATGCGTACAAAGGGAAGCAAGATGTTATCTCAGACGTAATTTTCATTTGGGAACAGCAAAATAATAACAATACATTTAGGGGGGAACCCGCCATGTAATCTGGCTCAATGTGACTTGCTTGACTAATGTATCTCCTTGCGAGACCATTTCCGATCTGGGTTAAACTGTCTCAGCTGTATTCACGAGTTTAAAACTGATATTAAGCCTTCGTCTAGCTTTTAACCTTAGCTACACATGTGATCATTATCTGTCAAATATTTGTAATCTGCTGCTTATGATTTTCTGGTACACCTGAACTGATTTGTCTATTATCTGTTTGTATTTGATTCTTTGTTCTTCTTTTTGAAATTAATAAAAATTATTTGATGGAAAAAAAAACAAAAAACTACATTTTAAATTATAGACAATACTTAAAATAATATGCATTATTCATGACAATGCATATAATTTTAACATTGGATATAAATTTAATTCTAAAATAAACTATTAACCCCTTACACACCCTCACCCCCAGCGCAACCTACACTATTATCCCCTAATCTGCCATAACCTCTAAAGACCTATCAACCACTGCACCGCCACAACCCACCAACACAATAAGCCCCCTAACATATTAACCCCTAATCCGTCACAACCCCCAATGCAAACTACTACTACCTAACACCTAACTCCCCAACTCTACTATAAACTAAAAAAAACTAAAAGGGGGGAAAAAATAAGCTTAAAAATAAAAAATCCCACCCAAAGAAAAACACTAAACTCCAAAGTTTGTACTCACCAACTTGACTCCAGTCAGGGGCGGAACTACAGCGGTTGCGGAAGTCGCAACTGTGACCAGGCCCTTGAGCTGGCGACTTTGGGGGGAGGGGGGCAGCATCTGTCCCCTGCCCCTGACTGTGGATTTTTTTTTTTTTTTTAAAACAAGTGTTTTATTTTGTAGGCACTGGGTGGGCAGCACAGCAGCGCAATGAGTAGGGCCTGGGCCAGGAGGAAGTGGGAGCAAAAGAGTATGCGGGGGCAGGGTTTGGAGGCGAAGCAAAGAACTTGTGCTCTGCTGACCCGCCCGGGGAAATATCTGGCAGTGTGGCTTCCATCATTTAGATGGTTACAGCCTGAGCGCGGGCTTCTGAAGAGAGGGGTGGGAGCGGTAGTTGGCAGAGGTGAGCGGCCACTTTCATTTCAAACTGGGGGCTGCTGGATCTGGCATTTACTTTCTGCAGCAGTGTGTAAATGCCAGATCCAAGTAGAAATAATGATTTGTTCCAGCCACCAATAGTTAAAAGACCTTTATTTCTTCATTAGTGGGGTCTTTAGACAAACATACAACGTTTCAGACCTGCTATAGGTCCTTAGTCATATACATGACTAAGGACCTATAGCAGGTCTGAAACGTTGTATGTTTGTCTAAAGACCCCACTAATGAAGAAATAAAGGTCTTTTAACTATTGGTGGCTGGAACAAATCATTATTTCTACTTGGAGTATTTGCAGGATAAGGCAGATCCTGGGTTCCGTGCCCCACAAGCCACATATCTGTTGGTGCTGTTTTCCACACTTTGCTTTGAGGATTTGATAAATGCCAGATCCATCAGCCCCCGGCTTGAAATCAAAGTGTCCGCTCAACTCTGCCAACTACCGCTCACACCCCTCTCTACAGAAGCCTGCACGCAGGCTGTAACCATTTGCTTTGTGTGGGCTTCTTTTCCTGCTCAGAATAGCAAAGTGTAAGAAACAAGATGTGAGAAGAAGCTTTGTGCTGGAGGAAGAGAGATAAGCAAATGATTGTCGATTAACCCAGAGAGGAGCAGCTGCACGGTAAGACCACCCGGGGATCTGTATATTATTTAATTGGAAGGTTGGGTAACTATAGGATGTAACCAATTTTGCTGTAAAACGATGCTTAGATAAACTACATGCTTCTTATATATACAGTGTTTTCAGGTTTTCATTTTTAAAAGACTGCATATCTTAATATATACACTTATAATGCAGCATTTAGACAACACATAGATTTGATTTTAGGCAATTTGATATACATGCGGCTCTGCATTTGCATTGCACTCCTGGTCATTCTCTAAAGGACAGTTTTACTAAAAGGCTCCCAGACCCCTCCTCTTCTTCCCCTGCTCTTTAGTATCCATGCAGTGAAAGAGGACACAGGTGCCTGCAGCACACATGGGGGGATTCCTCTTCACTGTAACAGTTTCAGGATGTCCCGAAACAATGGAAAGGACAGTTTGGTATACATGTTATACTCCAGCATATGTGTCATGATTAGGTACTTTAGTACTTTATTGAAATATTCCTGTTGTATAAACTTTTTGAGAAATACAAGCGTTTGATGTCAGCTGCTTTCTGCTTTTGTGTGTGTGTGTGTATATATATGTGTTACAGTATGTGAGAGAATGCATTTGAGTGTTTATTTGTAAGTGATAGAGATATTGTTTTTAAGTAAAAACCTTTTCTTTTTTTTTTGGGGGGGGGGGGGTTGGGGGGCCTTCATGGATTCTTGCACCGGGGCCCTGAGGTTTCTAGTTACGCCTCTGACTCCGGATGTTCTCTTCTTCTTTGTCCATGGCAGCGGTCCTCCTGGGGTGGTCCTCTTCATCTTCATGGTGGCGGTCCTCTTCTCCCATCTTCCATCCGATACTTCTTTTCTTCTTATCTTCTTGCAGAGGTCCTCTTCATGCAGTCACCGCCACACACTGAAGATTGAATGCAAGGTTCCTCCTTATATAGGGGTGCCCTTGCATTTCTGTTGGTTTTAATTCTTACTCCAATCAACCATAGAATGAAAGCTTTTTCTATTCGTTGATTGGACTATGGGCAATGCCCTACCAAAAGACCTTTTCAGGTCAACCTTTTTTTCCAGATTAGTTTTTTTAGAATAGTTTTTTCTTTTTTTTTGAGCAGCAAAAAACTCTTATTTCTTTAGGCCACTTCCCTACCAAATGCTCTTCTAAGGTTTTGGCTATTTTTTAGTTTAGTTTTTTTTTTTTTAAACTGGATTATTTGGGGGAGGGGGGTACTTTTACTGTAGAATAAGGTTGCATTTTTTTATGTGAAAAAGAGCTAAGTCACTTTAGGGCAATACCCTACTAAAAAAAATTTTATAGTAACTTTTAGTGTTAGTTTAGGGATTATTTTTTTTTTAAAGAGGGCCTTAGTTTTAGTATAGGCATAACATTTTTTGTAAATTTTGTGTTTTTTATTTTTTTGTAAATTTTAAGCTTAGAAATGTGAGGGGTTAAGCTTAGAAATGGGAGGGGGTAGGTGTTAGGTAGAAGTAGTGTAGGGGTAGTTTGCATTTGAAGTTTGTGGATGTATAGGGGTTAATAGATAAGGGGTATTGGCTGTATCAGGGTTAAGTAGTTTAGGGGGTGTTTGCGGTGGGTTATTAGGGGTTAATAGGTTAGGAAGTTTGTTTTAAGCTATTAGCGGTATAGGGTTAATAGGTAAGGAAGTTTATTGCGATGGGCTATCAGTGGTACAGGGGTTAATTGGTTAGGAAGTTTATTGCGTTGGGCTATTGGCGGTATAGAGGTTAAGTAGTGTAGGGTTAGTTTGTGGTGGTGGGTTATGTCGATTTAGGTGTAAATAGGTATATTTATTAGGTTATGTGCTATATATTTAAAAGGAAAGTGGAGAGCTGATTAAGTGCGCAGCAACTTAAGAGTTAACTTTTGACTTAATTGCTAGGTGTACAGTGGGGCAAAAAAGTATTTAGTCAGCCACCAATTGTGCAAGTTCTCCCACTTAAGAAGATGAGAGAGTCCTGTAATTTTCATCATAGGTATACCTCAACTATGAGAGACAATATGTGGAAAAAAATCCAGACAATCACATTGTCTGATTTGGAAAGAATTTATTTGCAAATTATTGTGGAAAATAAGTATTTGGTCAATATAAAAAGTTAATCTCAATACTTTGTTATATATCCTTTGTTGGCAATGACAGAGGTCAAACGTTTTCTGTAAGTCTTCACAAGGTTGTCACACACTGTTGCTGGTATGTTGGCCCATTCCTGCATGCAGATCTCCTCTAGAGCAGTGATGTTTTGGGACTGTCGCTGGGCAACATGGACTTTCAACTCCCTCCAAAGGTTTTCTATGGGGTTGAGATCTGGAGACTGGCTAGGTCACTCCAGGACCTTGAAATGCTTCTTACGAAGCCACTCCTTCGTTGCCCGGGTGGTGTGTTTGGGATCATTGTCATGCTGAAAGACCCAGCTACGTTTCATCTTCAATGCCCTTGCTGATGGAAGGAGGTTTGCACTCAAAATCTCACGATACATGGCCCCATTCATTCTTTCATGTACATGGATCAGTTGTCCTGTTCCCTTTGCAGAGAAACAGCCCCAAAGCATGATGTTGCCACCCCCATGCTTCACAGTAGTTATGGTGTTCTTTGGTTGCAACTCAGCATTCTCTCTCCTCCAAACACGACGAGTTGTGTTTCTAACAAACAGTTCTACTTTGGTTTCATCTGACCATATGACATTCTCCCAATCGGATTCTGGATCATCCAAATGCTCTCTAGCATACTTCAGACGGGGTCGGACATATACTGGCTTAAGCAGGGAGGACACGCCTGGCACTGCAGGATCTGAGTCCCTGGCGGCGTAGTGTGTTACTGATGGTAGCCTTTGTTACGTTGGTCCCAGCTCTCTGCAGGTCATTCACTAGGTCCCCCCGTGTGGTTCTGGGATGTTTGCTCACTGTTCTTGTGATTATTTTGACCCCAGGGGGTGAGATCTTGCGTGGAGCCCCAGATCGAGGGAGATTATCAGTGGTCTTGTATGTCTTCCATTTTCTTATTATTGCTCCCACAGTTGATTTCTTCACACCAAGCTGCTTGCCAATTGCAGATTCAGTCTTCCCAGCCTGGTGCAGGTCTACAATTTTGTTTCTGGTGTCCTTCGACAGCTCTTTGGTCTTCACCATAGTGGAGTTTGGAGTGTGACTGTTTGAGGTTGTGGACAGGTGTCTTTTATACTGATAACAAGTTCAAACAGGTACCATTAATACAGGTAATGAGTGGAGGACAGAGGAGCCTCTTAAAGAAGAAGATACAGGTCTGTGAGAGCCAGTAATCTTGATTATTTGTAGGTGACCAAATACTTATTTTCCACCATAATATGCAAATAAATTCTTTCCAAATCAGACAATGTGATTGTCTGGATTTGTTTCCACATTTTGTCTCTCATAGTTGAGGTATACCTATGATGAAAATTACAGGCCTCTCTCATCTTCTTAAGTGGGAGAACTTGCACAATTGGTGGCTGACTAAATACTTTTTTGCCCCACTGTATTAGTTCCTAGGTGTCTTAGCTGGTCTGACAGCTAGAGGGAGATGTTGCAGAGCCTATATTAGGGGTTGCAGGCAGGAAGTAGGGTCACTAACCTGTTTCTTGTCTTGCAGGTGGAACAATGGTGAAGCCTCGTCGCTCCTCCAGGGCTCCAAGGCGTTTTGGCGATGAACAAGAGACACCTGGAAAGAGAAAGAAAACTGTAGTCTCTACAATGGGTGATGTTATACCTTCCTCTCCTTCTGTGCCCTCTGCTACATACTCTCTCTTGTCTTCTGCTGCAGCTGCTCCCCCTTCTTTTCTTCCTGCTTATTCTATATCTCTCCCTTCTACTTCTGTTCTTCCTCTTGTTATTTTTTCCTCCCCTTCTGCTGTCCCTGCGGTATCTTTTTCTTCCTCTCTGTCCCTATCTTTTCCTCTACCCCTGCTCTTTTTTCTGCCTCTTCTGCTGGCAGTTATGTCCCCTTCTCACATTCCTCTTTTGCCCCTATTCCACCCGGAATTACCCCTTTTGCCTCGGGTGTTATCCCCAATGCTCCTACTCCTCTAATCCACATAGGCCCCGGTCCTGCACCCCTCCAAACCCCTTTAGCTTCTGGGCATGTCAGTGAGCCCATGTCCTCCTCTTGCTGGATGACACGGCTGTGTCTGAACGATCTGACTCTCCCCCTCTGACTCCCGGACAGAGGGTAGCCAGTGGTGGAGAGACGGATTAGGGGCCTTCTATACCGCATGGCTTAGGAGCCATGCGGTCGTCCACCATCTCCTCGCACACGCGTGACGTCACTAACTCCGCTCCCGTGATGTCACGCACCCTCCGTGTCTCTGCGCCATCTTGTTTTGCTTAAGTAAGTGCTCAGAGACCGGAGGGGACACAGAGGCAAGAGGCAAAGAGGCCAGTGTCCACACGGATACCCACTAAGGTAAGTGGGGTATCCGGAACTGGCAATGACTGCCTGGGGGAGGAGGCAGCTTGTAAGAAAGGGCAGTGTGGCGGTAGGAAAGGGCCCTTAAAAAAGAATCAAGGGGTTAAAAAGGCTGCACGAAATAGAAGGGAGGCAGTTAGAGGAGGGCATAAATTAGGAGAATTAACCCCCACTGGGAAAAGCATAAAAAAACTCAGGGGGATATATGAATATTTTATCTAGCCTAAAAAAGAGGCTGCTAGCTAGGGGGCCATGCAGTTTACAGGGTGTGGGTGGACTACAGATTCAGGGGCAGGGTGCAGAAGGCCTCATTGTCGAATCCAGTGATAATGTCTGCACCTGAAGCTGCTGCGCCGACACATATGCAGGCTGGGACATCAGCGGCTACGGTGATTCCAGCGGTAAGGCAGACCCCCCGACCTACATCTTTAGTAGCTGTTCCTGCATCTTCTGGAGCTGAGGCGGCGGCCGGAACTGGTGAGCCCCTGCTTGCACCACACTTTAGGAGGGAGGATAGTTCCTCTACAGGGGATTCTGACAGTTCTTCAGGTTTTAAGGATAAGGGTCAGCGCAAGCTATTTAGATATATTAGGAAAATAGCTGATCCGAAAGGGGCTAGCGCTGTAGGAACTGTTAATTTAGGTGCATCAGCAGGATCTCAGGGAATATCAGGCTCTAGTTCTTTGTCAGGTAGTCAAGCAAGTTCCTCCAAGTAGCTGGTGGCAAGCACGTCAGATACTTATCCTTGCATAGTGCACTCGTTGCATTCCCATCTGAAACCACGCATAGCCAGGCGTATTAAAGAAGGGAGGTATGTCAAGATATTTGAGCTTTCTAGGTTGGCTCAGGATTTGAAGGAAAGGGTGGAAGAGGGGTCAGGAGATAAAAAAGTTAAGAGGCCTGAGACTTATGAGGAGTGGATGCGGTGCTTCCGCGTGTTAGCTTCCTGTTACTTGGAAGCTAACCCTCAGCATAACCTGAATATCCTCAAATATATGGAAGTCATAGATGACATTCATACCAGAGGAAAGGGGACAGCATGACGTCAATATGACGCTTAGTTCAGGCGCAGGTTAGAATCTAATCCCATTCTTAACTTTAGGATGGAGGAGATGGATTTGTTCTCAGATCTGGAATTGTCTGATAGCGCGGTCCTTGCACCTGCGAGGCCCGCGATGTCAAATATACCAAACAGGCAGCTCAGAAGACGTGGAGGGAGAAAGTGTTGGCGGTTTCAGGAGAAGCAGTGTGACAAGGGAGCGCAATGTCTTTTTCGGCACATCTGCATCTATTGCCGTGGGCCCCATGTAGGGGCTGATTGCCCCAGGCGTTGTGAGTCAGGCGGGGGGAGGGCTCCATTTAGACCGGCTACTGCGGGAAAGGGCACATACACCCCTGAAGCTAGGGAAAATTTGTAGCCTGCTTCAGACTTACCTTGATCAGGTTTATCATTTGGTTTTCGCATTCCAGTTAGGCGTCCAGCTTTTCCCTCACCCGTGGTTCGTAACCTTAAGTCAGTTGCTCAACACCCTCAGGCCGTAGCGGACAAATTAGCAAAAGAAGTAGATTTGGGGCGCATGGCGGGCCCTTATTCGCGCGCTCCTTTAGAGAATTTAGTTATCTCTCCACTTGGCATAGTGCCAAAGAAAGAGCCAGGGAAGTTTAGGCTGATCCAGCATTTGTCTCACCCTGAGGGCGCGTCTGTGAATGACGCTCTTGATGAAGAAGATACGTCAGTATCATATCAGTCCTTCGAGTCCGCCCTGGCGGTCATTCAAGGGCTTGGGCCTGAGGCAGAGATGCAACAGTGGACATAGAATCTGCCTTTCGCCTCCTTCCTATTCATCCGGAGAGCTTCTATCTGATGGGGTGCATGTTTCAGGATCGGTACTACGTGGATCGCTGCTTGCCAATGGGTTGCGCCATATTGTGCGCATATTTCGAACTCTTTAGTTCATTTTTGCATTGGGCGGTGGTTCACGAGTCCGGGCTAGGCCAGGTAGCTCATTATTTAGATGATTTCCTTTTCTTAGGAAGGGCGGGATCGGGGGATTGCGCTAGGCTTCTTGCTAGCATGAAACAATTGTCCTCGCGGTTAGGCGTTCCACTTGCAGCTGAGAAGACTGAAGGCCCTTGCATGTGCATTGTCTTCTTAGGTATAGAAATTGATACAGTGGAGGGTGAGTGCAGGCGGCCTCGTGCAAAAGTTGACTCTGCTTTGTAAGCTATTCAGGCTATCAGGGAGGCTGGGAGGTCCACGCTACGGGACTTTCAGTCTTTGCTAGGCCTGTTGAACTTCGCGTCCAGGGTGATCCCGATGGGTAGGATATTTAACCTCAGGATGGAAGCTGCAACTAGAAAACTTAGGTTACCTAGGGCCCCGGTGAGGATTTCTTTAGATATCCAGAAAGATCTTGCAGTTTGGTTTTTGTTTCTGCGCGAGTTCAATGGAGTGAGGATCTGGATGCCCAAACCGGTCAGCAGCCAACAACTGCACTTGTACGCTAATGCCGCAGGGAGTCATAAGTTGGGGGCTTATTTTGAGGGATCTTGGTGTGCAGCCACCTGGCCGACCGCATGGAGCGGCACAGGGTGGTTAAAAAACTTAACATTGCTTGAAATCTTCCCCATTTTAGTGGCCGTAGAGTTATGGTACGGGCGATTACAGAACCGGGTGGTTAATTTTTGGTGTGATAATCTGAGCATAGTTCACGCCATCAATAGGCTGTCGGCTTCTTCCCCCCTGGTAGTTAACATATTGCGCCAATTAGTCTTGCTCTGTTTGCGGCATAACATTTCGTTCACGGCAAGGCATGTGCTCGGTGTCCGCAACGTCATCGCGGATGCCCTGTCCAGGGGTCAGTGGGATAGGTTTAGGGAGGTGGTGCCCGCTGCTGTGGCTCAGGGTGACGTCTGTCCTGCTTATCTCTGGCAGGTGGTGAGTTCTGGGGAACTGCGTTAAGGTTACTACAAGGGTCGCTGGCAACAAAAACCTGGCAATCGTACCGCAAGTATTGGGCCGAATGGGAGGATTTTCTGTCCAAACAGGGGTTATCTTGGAAAACACAGTGCGCACACAGTTTTTTGCAGTGGGTTGCATGTTTATACGAAAAGGGCCTGGCGCCAGGCGCCATTGGCAGCAGGGCAGCAGCCATTTCGCATAGGATGAAAGGGGTAAATAAAGACATTAGGGAACCAATCACCAGGGATAGGCTAAGTAGCATGATGCAGGTCCTCCCGACAGTCTGCAGCTCTGAGTACGAAGTCATCCTCTTTGCAGCAGCATTCTCCCTAGCATACTTCGCTGCGCTGCGTATTAGCGAGTTAGTAGCTCCATCTAAGGTTTTAACAGGGTCAGCGCTGCTCAGGGATCATGTGAGGTTTGAAGGGGAAGCTATCTTAGTTTTTGTGGCCCATTCCAAGACAGATCAGACGGGAAAAGGTAGATGGCTCAATTTGCTTTCGCAGGTGGAGCCATCAGTCTTCCCAGTTAGGTGCTGTAGAAGGTACTTGGAAATCAGACCGAATGTGGAGGGGGTGTTTCTGGTTCACAAAAATGGTTCCTTCTTATCGGGGTTTCAGTTTCGGGTAGTCATGAAGAAAGTGGTTTTGAGTCTAGGATGGAATCCCTCTGTGGTGGCACAGCATTCATTCAGGATCGGGGCCGCTACAGACGCGGCCTTGGCTGGGTCTTCGGAGAGTGAAATAAAAGTCTTAGGTCGGTGGGCTTCAGCTAAATTTAAGAAGTATATAAGGCCACTGAATCAAAACATTGTTCATTGATTTCTTCAGATAGCTCTGATTTGTTTTTGTTTAGGTTTGGGGAAGCCAGGTTGGTTTTATTTCTTTGTTGTTGCAGGTGAGGCGCTGCCGTGCAAAAGAGTATGGATTTTGGGACATTCGTATGTCCATTGGGCAGCCTTGCGTGCAGCAGCAAGTGCAGGAGGCTTGCAGTTGGGGCAAGCGAGGAATGATGTGGTAGGAGTTGCCAGAGGCCAGAAGGCGGTGGGGGCGCCCCCACGTGATTGTATTGCACCTAGGGGGCAATGATGTTGGGACTATGCCCATGGGGATCTGGCTAGTGTCATGCTAGCGGACATTAGGTGGTTGGTGACTCAGTTTCCTGGGGTCAAGATTGTGTGGTCGCAAATTATTTCCAGGAACGTTTGGAGGCATATGAGTTCTCGTAAAGGCAGGTTTCAGAGTAAAGAGAAAGCTAAATAGGGACGTAGGTAAGGCAGTGTTAGCAGCAAGGGGTAAGGTCATCAACCACGAGAACATAAGGATTGATTCCCCTGGGCTTTTCCGCAGGGATGAGGTACACCTTTCTGACGTGGGTA
This sequence comes from Bombina bombina, assembly GCF_027579735.1. NCBI lineage: Eukaryota > Metazoa > Chordata > Amphibia > Anura > Bombinatoridae > Bombina > Bombina bombina. The sequence continues at coordinate 237,926,202 of NC_069504.1, read as the reverse complement.
ACGATCTGTTCCCTGGCTTCCCTCTGTTTTTAGTGGCTGCAAGAGTTCCGTGTCTTCTTTGGGTGGCGGCAGCAGGGGTGTGACAAATATCCAGTAGGGAAAGCCTGGCGGGGTGAAAAGAGGAGGGGGACGGGCGAGCACATTCAACGACAGCCGCAAGGGCCGACGCTTGGTGGCTCCCTGCACGATCCCTCCTAAAAAAGCCCTCCAGGCTGTCGGAATGGGGGGCGCCCCCCATTCCTTTAGGGCGGTCTCACCCCTTTCTTAGGAGTTGTAGGACAGGGATGTTTCTTGCCGGCCAACGATAAGTTATTGTTATTAAGTTATTTAAGTATTAAGTTATTGTTTAATAAATGCGACCCCTATCCTCGGACGGGGAAGGTTTTTTTTCTCCCATAACTGGTGTCCGTGTGTTTATTGGGTTATTGGGTTAAGTGTATTGTATCACATAGCATGTAAGAGGTAGAAAGTTTTACCCTTAGGGATCCTTTACTTTACATTGCCAATGTCAGTGCCGATGCTGCTTGGAATATTTCACCAGCATTGCCACCCATTGTGTGTAAAGAGTAATGTCAGCACTTTTGAATATTTTGCCGTCATTCTCGACATCGCAACGGATCCCTTTTAAATATATTACTGCCTCGCAGCACTTTCGATCATCAGGGCTTAAGACTTGTGTGATATGTTATTCTATAACAACAGAACAGAAATGTCCCTTTAACTCTGGAGTGCTTAAAAGGGCTGCAATGCATTTCTCTTCATACAATACTGGTATAAAATATAATACACAAACAGTCTACACCAAATTACATGAAAGCTATGGAAGAAACTGTCACTTTCCAAGTCTGGTCTAGTGTATGTAAAGAGTGTAGTAAAACATTTCGCAATACATGGTCATTATTTATTTTGTACTGTTTTGTGACTTAAAATGATTTGCTGTAAGTGGAAGTACAAACTCCAGACCTCAATGCTGATATATTCCACACAGTCATTTGTTCCACACTCTAGTAACTCATTTATAGGTGTCCCTAACTAGCCTCAGCAGAGGACATCTAGGTTACAACATGGTGGTATACATTACTTTATGGACAGTACAAATTTACACTTCTTTTTTTTAATATGTAAAAACTAATATAATTAAAAACGAGTAGATATGTTTGACTTTTGATTGTCATTCTATTTAGCATTTATTTACTGTTCTATGTCCCTTTAATAATGCATTGGTAATTACAAATATTTTTTCCAATACGCATGTTGTCTTTGAATTATTTGAATCTGCTTCTGTCATGTTGTAAGCACTATTTACCTGGTTTCACTTGTCTAAACTTACATGATGACAGATAAAAACCTGTATCAATTTCAACTGAAATACAGTTTCCACAGGGGCTTCTTTCTTTTCTTTTTTACTTAAGAAACTTCTGACCTCAGAGCCAAACCTGAAATATAGCCAAGCAAAAACTATGTTGCCCTTGAGACCAACAAGCAGTAATAAGTTAATAAAGACAGATTCAAAACCAAATTCAATCTAAAAGACAGATAAAAGGAAAATTTCAAAATAAAATATGAAACACCCTAAAAAAGCAGATTTATCTATATAAATTGTAACCTATAGACAGAAAATTTGAGCAGAGAAAAGCACACACATAAATATATACATTTAAATTATTATTATCATTGAGGAAAATGATAAAAATCCGATATGAAAAATTTTGTTACTGACAATTAAAAAAAAATAATCACAAAATAAAACAGAAAAAGATATAAAAGTTGATATATATTTTTTTTATGTGAATGCACACTGAGATATATACATAAAAACAGTTATAAAAATCAGATAAAAAATTTGTGTTATTGCCAATTAATAAAAAAAATGAAACAAAACAAAGCAAAAATTGGTTTATCTTGGTTGTTCGTTTGCATGAACACACATAAATATATACATATACATTATTGATTGAAGTTAACAAAATAAGGAAATATGTAAAATGACTCACAAAAGAAAGCAAAGCAAAAATGTATAGTTGTTTTTTGTTTGTTTATTTGAATGTACACACAGAAAAAAAATAAAAATAATATATATATATATATATATATATATACTAGTCGGTAAGCCGGCCCAGAGGTCACTTGAATTTACTATCCAGTGTACGGCGGTGATTGTACGAAGAGGATCCTCCATGCTCCATGGCCCTGCGGTCGCCAGTCTTCAGTTCCATGGTCGCCGGTCTTAAATTCCAGGATCGCTGGTCTTCAGTTCCAGTTACAGGCTCGCCGGTCTTAAGCTCCGCGGTCATCGGTCTTCAGCTCCGCCCTCCGCTCTGCACCAGATGTTCCTGGAAGAAAGAAGAGGTCACCGATTGGAAGAAGACTTCACCGCATGGGACAGGACCTTCTCCGCCGGACTTCAGGAACGGTGAGTACCAACATGGGGGTTAGACTTAGGTTATTTTTTTAAATTTTAGGGGAGTTTATTTAGATTAGGGTGGTCCATTTTGTAAAAGAGCTAAATGCCCTTTTAAGGGCAATGCCCAACAAATGCCCTTTTCAGGGCAATGGGTAGTTTAGGTTTTTTAGTGTTAGGTTTTTTATTTTGGGGGGTTTGGTGGGTGGGGGGGTTTTACTGTTAGGGGGGACTTTGTGTATTTTTAATGTAAAAGAGCTGTTTATCTTGGGGCAATGCCCTGCAAAAAGACCTTTTAAGGGCTACTGGCAGTTTATTCTTAGATTAGGGGGTGTTTTTATTTGGGGGGGGGGCTTTTTATTTTCATAGGGATTAGGTTTAATTTTTTAAACTTTAGTAAAAAAAAAATATATTTTCTGTAATGTTAGCCTTTTTTATTTTTTGTAATCTTAGCTTTTTTATTTTTTGTAACTAGTATTTTTTAGTTTAGATAATTTGTGTTAATTTAGGGGGTTTTAGGTTAGGGGGCTTAGTAATTTAATTAGTTATTTGCATTGTGGGTTTTGGCAGTTTAGGGGTTAATAGGGTAAATAGGTTTATCGCGATGTGGGGTTTTTGCAGTTTAGGGGTTAATAGGGTAAATAGGTTTATCGCGATGTGGGGTTTTTGCGGTTTAGGGGTTAATAGGGTTAATTAGGTTTATTTCAATGTGGGTGGTTGACGGTTAAGGGATTAAGGGGTTAATTACTTTATTATTTTGCTGTGTATGTGTTAATACTTTGTGTGGGAGGGTTGTTTGTTTTTTTGTTACACTTCGTGCGGGCGGTGCTTTTTTTTATAATGCTCAGTTTGCCTTCGCTGCATTCCGGTGGATTCCGAATATGGAAGTGTGGTGAAAGAATCCACCTCACCACCCTGCCATTTTTGGAATCCACCTGGAATTCTTTTTGGCTGCGTGCGCAGCCAACATTCTGTTGGTTGCCTCACGCTGCCAACATTCCATTGAGGATGCGTGCGCAACTGGCGACGGACATTACAAACGCAATTATAGTATAGATATATATATATAAGAACATCATTTTAAAAAAATGAGATACAAATCAGACATTCAAAACTTTTGTTATTTTCAGTTCATAAAATTAAATCTGAAACAAAACATAGAACATGAAATAAGTTTAAACAATGACTTTGACCAGTGCTGCAGTATCCTGCTTTACAAGGAGAAACATCAAATTATGCAGAACTTTGTGGCCAATTTTGAGCACAATTTAAATTTCACCTGAGAGATGTTAACCACAATGTTTTTGGCTGGAATCAAAATAACACAAAGCATTAACAAAGCAGTCTTGCAGTAATGTTTACTTGATATTTACTTGGAAAAAGTAGCACATTAGTCAAAGTAAATGTACAGTTAGAAGTCTCCTATTACCTAAAGTACACAGAACACACACACATTACAGACTGATGCTACATAATCTTATGGAAATAACAACACTTATCTTCTGCTCAATTGCTAAACCTAGTGGTAGTTGGAAAATAACGAATCTTAATCTCTTTTTTGGAACCTTACACTGATCTTTTCCTTTAGATAGATTTTGTTTAAGTTTTTAAAGAGACATAAAAAATCAAATTAAAGGGCCAGTCAACACCAGAATTGTTATTGTTTAAAAAGATAGATAATCCCTTTATTACCCATCCCCCAGTTTTGCATAACCAGCACTGTTATATTAATATATGTTTTACCTCTTTGATTAGCTTGTATCTAAGCCTCTGCAGACTACCCCCTTATCTCAGTGCTTTTGACAAACATACAGTTTAGCCAATCAGTGCAGACTCCTAAATAACCCCACAGAGTGATCACAATGTTATCTATATGACACACATAAACCAGTACTGTCTAACTGTGAAAAACTTTTCAAAATGCTCTGAGCTAGGAGGCGGTTTTCAACGGTTTAGAAATCAGTTTGAGCCTACCTAGGTTTAGCTTTTCAAAAATACCATCAAGGGAACAAAGCAAATGTAATGATAAAAGTCAATTGGAACGTTTTTAAAATCGCATACCCTATCTGAATCAAAAAAGTTTAATTTTGACTAGACTGTCCCATTAAGCTTCGATGGTTCAGATAGAGCATGCAATAAAAAAACAACAAAACAAAACAAAACAAATCCAATTTGTTTCTATTATCAAATTTGCTTCAGTCTCTTTGAATCTTTTGTTGAAGAGCATACCTAGGAATACTCAGCAGGGCACATAAGTCTAAATCACTATATGGCAGCAATGTTTGCAAAAATGTTTGTAACACTATTTTACATTGTTGCGAACACTGCTGGAATATAGTGCTTAAAGGGACAGTCTAGTCAAAATTAAACGTTCATGATTCAGAAAGAGCATGCAATTTTCCAATTTACTTTTATCATCAAATTTGCTTTGTTCCCTAGGTGGTATTTTTGAAAAGCTAAACCTAGGTAGGCTCAAACTGATTTCTAAACCGTTGAAAACCGCCTCTTAGCTCAGAGCATTTTGAAAGTTATTCACAGATAAACAGTACTAGTTCATGTGTATCATAGAGATAACATTGTGCTCACTCCCATGGAGTTATTTAGGAGTCTGCAATGATTGGGTAAACTGCATGTCTGTCAAAAGAACTGAGATAAGGGGGCAGTCTGCAGAGGCTTAGATACAAGGTAATCACAGAGGTATAACATGTATTATTATAACTGTGTTGGTTATGCAAAACTAGGGAATGGGTACTAAAGGGATTATCTATATTTTTAAACAATAAAATTCTGGTGTAGACTGTCCCTTTAAATTCACCGCAAATTTAACACAAACTATATCCTATTCTTAATCTACATTATTATTTATACTTTCATTCATTATTTTTATTTTCAGAAGCGTTAAAGCAATACATACCGCTACGCGTTGTTGTTACTATTATATTTTTATAACTCCCTCCGACCACCCACATGAAAACTATATATATATTATTTTTTTTTAGCTGATGTTTTCACTTCTAAAACTATAGGCAATAGGGGTAGGTTGTCTATTGTTTTAGAGGTAATAACAGAGCTTAAGTATTGCTTTAGCACATCTGAAAATAAAAATGATGAATGAAGGTCAGTATAAATAAAAATCTAGATTAAGAATAGGATTTAAGTATGTGTTAAATTAACCCTCACTTTAAGACATGTGCATGCTTCCGAGCCTATGAGTCTGGTCTTATATGTATATACTGTATATTATACATATAACACTCTTCAATATACATTCATTATTTATTTTGTCCCCTTTTCCTGTAATTCCATTCTGAAATTAAGAGCTTTTCAGTTCCTGGTAAAAATGGAAGTGCAGAACACTGTTAGATTCCACCCAGCCATTGGCTGCACACTCTAGTGACCTATTTATAACTGTCCCTAATTGGCCATAGCAGAGAAAGTAACCAAAGTCACAACTTGGCAGCTCTGATTGTTTTACAGACATTAAAACTTTACACTTATTTTGTCAATATTTAAACAACTAATGCAACTTTAATAAAATACATCTACATGTTATTCTCAGACTAATCTTTTCTTTGAATGCATCATTCTATCTAGCATTTATTTGGTGTTTAATGTCCCTTTAATCAATGCACTTTGAGTCCTTAAAAATATCTGGAAAGTTCAAATTAAACCCACAGAAAAAAGCAGCTGGCTTAGCTGTAAAGGCCATTACAGATGTGGTTCACATGGATGTACAGCTTGTGGTTACACTACAACTGGTAAAGTATTCCAGTCAAGCTACTCGCAACATGTTTTTGATTGTAATTTCTGCACAAATTGTCGTTCAGAGTTTGCAGTATATCTGATAACCTGTTCTTTTTGCCAGAAACAGTATGTAGGATGTACGACACGAGAAACACAAGAGCGCATACGTGGCATCTTAATGATATTGAGAGAGGAAGGACAGCAACAGGGGCATCAAAGCATTTCATCTATGAGCATGGAGGCAGTGCCAAAACATTCACCTGGATGATCATAGACATAATAAAAAACAAACCTAGGGGAGGTAGCAAAATCAAGGAGCTCCATAAGAAGGAGGCATTTTGGATTTTCAAGCTATATACACGTATGCCAAATGGCATGAATATTGAGACAAATTTGATTAACCATTGGTAATCAATTGCTTGAAAATCCAATGCCAACTAGGCATATCTATTTATGTCAAAATACTGTTAAACACATAGATATTAAGAACACCATAATAGCGTAGCTTTGGGGTACACTTTATAGGAAATAGTAGTAAATAAACAATCACTAAATGATTGTCCTTAAATGGCTCGCTTTATGGAGTGTTTTTGTGTTAATAACTAACAGAGATTTTATATAAGTGCGAAAATAGCACTATTTACAAATGAGACCAAAATTAGCATTATTCAAAATTTGAGGTTGGGTGTTTACAATAGATATAAAGCAATACCTATAGCTAAGATGAGTTTAAGTTATATCAAAAATATAAAAACACAATCTAATATCAATTGAAGTGTAGACATATATATATATATATATATATATATATATATATATATATATATATCTTTGTTTAAGCAACCAGTTAGAATGGATACAACAAATTAAAAATTAAAGCTATATAGGTAAAAACATACAAGTGGTAACAACTATCAATTGTTTTATATATAGAGAGAAATTGGTGCATTTTTCTTAGTAATACATAGAGCAGATAAGGATAGCACTTTATATATTTAATACCAGGAAGCACATAGATTTAGAATGAGCATATACAGCTTACATCTACATCAAGGGTTAATAACAGAATAGAGGCATAGCACAGACTACCAATCAAACAAGAGAGAGTGGAATAAAACCACACAGCTGAGACTGACAAGGAGAGTCTATGATTAAGGCCAGTCAGGGCCGAAACATGTTAGACGTGTCTATGTGTCTGTGCCATGGTTTCTGAATTTTAAGCCATGATTTTAAGTGGAAGAAATAAAGATATTTTTTAGTTTTTAACCAGTTGCCATTTTTTTCTGGTCAAAGTCACATATACGGCATAGGAGAGTGCCGCCCGGCCTAGTAATCTAAAAACGTATTTACTATCATTCCCCGTGGATGGAGGGGCATCCCACAATACCTGTTAAGAGGACCACCAGGACCGGTGACACCCAAACCTGCCAAGAATCAAGACCCCTTCAAACAGAGCAAGTGGAGGCAACGGCTGCTACCCGACACCAGAGGCAAGTGAAAGTCACATGACCGGAGGGCCGAGTGACGTCAGACGCCGAGACTGATGAGAGGAGTTGGAGCTGAGCGGCAGCTGTCGGTGTTGATAGCCGAATAACCGGAGGAGGTGAGCCGCTAAGAGCTTGCAGCAGAACAGCCTAATACACTTGATAGAGGAAGAGGGGATATCATTTGGAAAATATAGCAGAGGACCGCTGAGGACCGGAGGGTGTCTCAGATCTTTCAAAGCTCTTCATAATTGCAAAACTTATTTTGGTATATCACGTAGATAGAGTACATATCTAATTTACTTCTTTCTCGCTTTATTATTTGTTGAAACAACTTCCTTCCTTGAGAGCACACTGACACTGAGGTAGGCTTGAGTACTACACAGCAGCAGTGTTTGCAACAATGTATGGAACAATGTTATAAATATAGTGCTCATATGTGCATGTTCCTGAAACTCCTTATAGTGAGGACACTGGTTCTCTCCTTTTGAGTTTCTCAGTGGCCACAGAATCCAGGAGCTCATCTGGGAACAGTAGGAATTTCCTTTATTTCCTTTGACTGTCTCTGTAACATCCAGTTGCTGATGTTTTGACCACAATCTTTTTACAGGTTGCTGTAATATAAAGATGCATTGTGCTGTTAGCTAGGCTATCATTTCTAATTCCAGGGAGTAGAAAAGGAATTTATTTTTATTTTCAGGCTTTTCCTCTTTCCTGTAGCTTTATAAGGCTTTTGTTTGGTTCAGGATTTCCAGCTTCTGAAGACACAACTATGTTAGATTCAATATGCAATCTATACAATCATTGCAATAGTTTGCACAAGTGTGATGTTTCTAAACACTTGAAACATGTACATTTGCATAGCTATGTTCGAGTGGTTCATTGTATATCTTAATTTTCTTTTTATTAATCATAATGGGCTAGATTACAAGTGGAGCACTAATTTATCGTTCACCCACGTCTGGTTTTGGCAATTAATGCTTATAAAATTAACCAGTGATCAGATAAGTGATAAAATTCACACCTTTATGCACAAATCGGGGGCGTGTCCGTGCAGCGATCCTGTGAGGTCGCATCTCCTTAGAGCTCCAGCTGAGTTTCCAATAATCCGCCAATATCGGAGGCATCCTACAGTTAAAATTTGTCAAAATCGCCCTGTATCACAAAGATACTCAGAAGCATCATACCCATCAACTTATTTGCTGTATTTGTGACGCTGGAGCAATAAGATCGGACGTTTGGGGCCTGGAGAGGCGGCTCATAACAGGCGGCGTTACCCCCCTCGGGAAACCGAGGTAAACTGCCTGACTCAGGTACTACGGTACTAACATTATAATATAAAATAGCAGAACTCAGTAACAGACACAGAAGGAGAAAGCTGCTGAACTAAGCGGGATAAACGCAATTTACTATTACGTTGCTGCATGTCCAAGATGGCGCCCGAACAAACAGAAGGCCCTCTAGATCGCATTGATCGCTATCTGGAACACCTTGAAGATTGCCTACAGAACCTCCTAAATAGAGCACCCTGGGACTACTTCATAAACCTACACTCTCTGCAGAGTAAGAGGGCAGCTGCTGTGGACCTGGCTCGGGTCTCTGAAGGTGGGGAGGAGGCGGTCATGAGTGCTCCCGCCGAACCTCTCTGCCGGAGGGAACTACTGCAAGTAAAAATCCTTCTAGTTGATCAGAGGTACCCAGGCTGCGAGGAGACATCTCAGAGGTTAAAGATATTCTTGCAACTGCTATCTTTCAGGACGGCGATCGCGCCTCACCGAATCAACAGAAAACCAACGAAAGCACAAGTCAGCACGCACCTGGTATGGATCCATATGCGATCACATCGTTACATATGCAGCTTTCTGTGGACTCTGGGATCTTGCCGACTTCTAAGAACTCTACAGGTACTGTGCCCCGGCGGGGGCTTGGGGGGGGCCTGCTTTGGTGCACACACCAGCACTACCCACGCCTGGCTTGCCGGAACACCCTCGGCCGGTCCCGGTGTTCCCCATATGCCTTATGTGAACAATACTATGAACCCAGAGAACAGAGTCTACAATAAACTCTTAGGAACTAAGGTTGTAGCGCCCCTTAGCCCAGAAATACAGCAGCATGTACAACTACCTGCCCCGGTTCCAACAAGTCCTTTTTTTTATACATATGAAGGGGGGCTTCGGATCTCTGGGCAGCCCCACTCACAAACTAATGTTTCCATCTTTTCCATAATTGGAGAGGGCTAATATATAGCATATCTACTAAGCAATGCAATACAATGTTAGTGTGTAAAGTTTCCATTCCGGTTACTCTTGTTTTTGTCAGTTCAGAGTGTGTTAACTTGTTTTCCTTTGCTCACAGGTTCATCTCAACATTGTTAGTAGATAGCAGTAATTAAGCTAACAAGTATATGTGCTAACCAACATACTCAGCATTAAAACTAATGTAAACTTAAAAGTATAAGGGTATACCTAAACGTACAGCATTTTTAGAACAGAATGGCAAAACTAATGCCTAATACTAACTGGCAAAAAAAAAAAAAACGGCAAACCAACCATCTAGTGTAATGCCACAAAGATATGGGTACTACAGTGTATGGAAAACTATAACAGATAGATGTACATGTTTTATATATAATGATCACGGGAGTTCTGTAGCCTGGATAGGGTTTGCTGTCGTGGCCTGCGGCCGGGGCCATGGCGGGGAATCATGTCCTGGCGGCTAACCCAGTGGTCCATACTTGTCCCAATTATCAGACTATGGGATTATAGATTACATGAATATTATGATATAGACCATACAAGTTTAAATTGCCTAGAGTAAGCCTCTGTGACATGATCAGGATACCCCTATAGTTTACGACAGATATTCCAATCTCTCCCTTCTTAATACATTATTTATGCTAATCATAAGTAGCTTGTGTTGTTGCCTTTTAAATAACTTTGTTTTGAGCATTATAAAAATGCCTGGGTCAGGCAGGTGTATCGAGATTACCAGAATGTTAGCAAAATTAACAGTGATATTTGTTTAGATACACCTTTTTTTGTTTTTCTCAATGTTTATTTTGTCTTATAGTTAAATCACAACCCCTGTGGACTTTGAATTATATTGTTACATAGGTCCAAAAGTGGCCTTACACATTGACAGAAGGGGAAGAAAAATGAGGACTATTATTATTTATCTTTGTCCAGAAATGTATTGAGCTTTCAAGGTATCTCTTTGTGTTAATTATGCTTGTAGACCTCAGTAAAAACATAATAAATAAATAAATAAAAAAAAAAAAAAAAATCACACCTTTACACTAGGGATGTTCAGGGGAGAAATTTTCACTACAAATTAAAATTTCGAAATGAATATTTAAGGACATTCGTTTACCTGAATATTTGTTTCCTTAGTTTAAGATGAAATATAAATTGTTAAAACAAATGTAAATGTTTCGAAGCTACAGGTGAAAAGTTCACCTGTAGCTACATACTTACTTTTAAAGTGTAATATACTTACCTTAACGCTCTCTGGAGAGCGCTCTTATCTGCTCCTATTCTTGCCAGAGCGCTAACAGGAGGCTTAGCTCGTTCGGGGTCCCAGGACCTGTAAATAAGAGGATCAGGTTAGTGTGTTATGGTAAGTATTTTACCCTTTAAAAATAATTTAAAGGAAACATAATTTCATCAGTATTTTTTCATTTAATTTAAATCTCATTGGTGCATTTATTCGGATATCAGATTTTCGGTACAAATGCACATCCCTACTTTACACTTTTTTATACAACATGTGAAAAAAGTTATAAAAAAGCCACACCTTGTTAACATCATCTTTGTATTTCGTAAGAAAAAAAGGGAGAAATAACCCAAGCTATTAATATTATTCTTCCCCTGTAGTTTCCTCAACTCATTTAAACTTCATCTTCTTTTAGTCTCCATATTCCCATTCACCTCTAAAACAGGTCTTAGGTGGTGGGCAAGACACCATAATAGTTGTTACTTTATTTTTTCTCTGTTAAATTTCAATTTGCAGTTTTTTTTACTCCTGTGTAAAAGGTGCTTAACTCTAAATACATTTCATGAACCTTTTTGGAACATAGGTTACACTGCAGCTATCTGAAGAAAAGTTGCTGGACATTTGCAAACAGGTCAGCAGTGGAATGTAGTGAAAGATTTCAACATGGTGGAACACATGACTAGAGAGAGGATGGGAATAACCCTAAGTATTTTTCTTCTATAAGGTACGACGAGTCCACGGATTCATCCTTTACTTGTGGGATATTATCCTCCTGCTAACAGGAAGTGGCAAAGAGCACCACAGCAGAGCTGTCTATATAGCTCCTCCCTTAGCTCCACCCCCAGTCATTCTCTTTGCCTACTCTAAGTACTAGGAAGGGTAAAGTGAAAGCAGTGATAAAATATTAGTTTTTTATTTCTTCAAGCAAGAGTTTTTCATTTTAAATGGTACCGGTGTGTACTATTTACTCTCAGGCAGCAGATGGATGAAGACTTCTGCCTGGAGGCTGATGATCTTAGCATTTGTCACTAAGATCCAGAGCAGTTCCCACAGAATGGCTGAGGAGTACAAGAAACTTCAGTGTGAGGAACCCTTTCATGCTATAAGCAGTGAGGTATGTTCAGTCATTTTTTTCTGGAGAGACTGTGGTTTTTCAGAATTGGCTGACAGTATCCCCATGAGGGAGAGGGTAAGCAGTAAACCTAAAAGATATAGAGGGGTATTACTAAGCTTGCATAAGGGGGCTAATAAAAAAATGGTTGACACTGAGTTTGAATGTTTGTGGGCAAACGTTTTGTGAACTGGGAGTGCTGATAACGTTTTTGGGAACTGAGAGAGTTTATTTCAATAACGTTTTTTTGTGTGACTTTATTGAGGGTACACTTGGAATTCTGGTTTGGGTTTTAGAACCCACATGGCTAGTTTGGAAATGCTCTGGTGCAGTTCCTTTAGGCTGTAAAAACATCGAGTGAGATGGGCGGGGCCTATTTTCGCGCCTCAGTTGCGCAGTTGTAATTGCAGATCAAGCAGCAAGCTCCAACTCCGGTGGGCCCTTATGGAAGTGTTGGGCCAAATCAAAGCTTTAACTCCATTTTTCCAACCCCTGAGGGTAGGTAGGCGCCACAGCAGGGCTTTTGTCCGGACTTAGGCCTATTAACAATCCGGTTTTGCACAGTAAAGGGTTAACTGTTCCTTTCTTTGTGGGGCAATCTCAGCTGCATTATTTGTATATCATATCAAAAAATTGAAAGGATTGGTGTATTTTAAGGCAGTTTTGCAGAACGTGTATGCTTTTTTTCTCTTAAAGGCGCAGTACCATTTTTTCAGATTGTTATTTTTTTCACTAAATAAAGTGTTTTCAAGCTTGTTTGTGGTCATTACTAGCCTGTTCAACATGTCTGACATTGAGGAAAGCCAATGTTCAATGTGTTTAGAAGCCATTGTGGAACCCCCACTTAGAATGTGTCCCTCGTGCACTGAAAGGTCAATAAATTGCAAAGAACATATTTTAGCTAATAAAAGTATGTCGCAGGATGATTCTCAGTCAGAAGAGAATCAGGTTATGCCATCTAATTCTCCCCAAGTGTCACAACCATTAACGCCCGCACAAGCGACGCCAAGTACTTCTAGTGCGTCTAATTCTTTCACCCCCACAGAGGTTTTATCTAAGCTGCCTGGGTTGCAGGGGAAGCGCAGTAGGTCTGGTGTGAGAGTAAATGCTGAGCCCTCTGACGCTTTATTAGCCATATCCGATGTACCCTCACAATGTTCTGAGTTGGGGGTGAGGGATTTGCTGTCTGAGGGAGAGATTTCTGATTCAGGAAAGATGTTCCCGCAGACAGAATCAGATATGACAGCTTTTAAATTTAAACTAGAACACCTCCGCTTATTGCTCAGGGAGGTTTTAGCGATGGACAGATATCTAGAGGTTCCTGCCTACACTGATGTTTTTCCGGTCCCTAAGAGGATTTCAGACATTGTTACTATGGAGTGGGATAGGCCAGGTATTCAGTTTTCTCCCCCTCCTACTTTTAAAAAAATGTTTCCCATATCAGACGCCATGCGAGACTCGTGGCAGACGGTCCCTAAGGTGGAGGGAGCTATTTCTACCCTGGCTAAGCGTACAACTATACCTATTGAGGACAGTTGTGCTTTCAAAGATCCTATGGATAAAAAATTAGAGGGTCTCTTAAAGAAAATATTTATTCATCAGGGTTTTCTTCTGCAACCTATAGCGTGCATTATTCCTGTAACTACTGCACTTCCTTTTGGTTCGAGGCTCTGGAGGAGGCTCTTCAGGTTGAGACCCCATTGGATGATATTCTGGATAGAATTAGGGCTCTCAAGCTAGCTAATTCTTTCATTACAGATGCCGCTTTTCAACTGGCTAAATTAGCGGCAAAGAATTCAGGTTTTGCCATTTTAGCGCGTAGAGCATTATGGCTTAAGTCTTGGTCTGCTGATGTGTCATCAAAATCTAAGCTTTTAGCCATCCCTTTCAAAGGTAAGACCCTATTCGGGCCTGAACTGAAAGAGATCATTTCCGACATCACTGGAGGAAAAGGCCATGCCCTTCCTCAGGAAAAGACAAATAAGATGAGGACCAAACAAAATGATTTTCGTTCCTTTCGAAACTTCAAAGGTGGTCCCTCTACCTCTTCCCCTGCTGCAAAACAAGAGGGGAATTTTGCTCAATCCAAATCGGTCTGGAGACCTAACTAGACTTGGAACAAAGGTAAACAGGCCAAGAAGCCCGCTGCTGCCACCAAGACAGCATGAAGGGGTAGCCCCCGATCCGGGACCGGATCTAGTAGGGGGCAGACTTTCTCTCTTTGCTCAGGCTTGGGCAAGAGATGTTCAGGACTCCTGGCGTTAGAAATCATAACCCAGGGGTATCTTCTAGATTTCAAGGATTCTCCTCCCAGGGGGAGATTCCATCTTTCTCAATTGTCTGTAAACCAGACAAAAAGAGAGGCGTTCTTACGCTGTTTAGAAGACCTATATACCATGGGAGGGATCTGCCCAGTTCCGAAAACAGAAGGGGGGCAGGGGTTTTACTCCAATCTGTTTGTGGTTCCCAAGAAAGAGGGAACCTTCAGACCAATTCCAAAAAAACAAATTCCTCAGAGTCCCATCCTTCAAGATGGAGACCATTCAGACTATTTTACCAATGATCCAGGAGGGTCAATATATGACCACCGTGGACTTAAAGGATGCGTATCTACACATCCCTATCCACAAAGATCACAAAGATCCACAAAGATCATCACCAGTTCCTCATGTTCGCCTTCCTGGACAAGCATTACCAGTTTGTGGCTCTTCCCTTCGGGTTGGCCACAGCTCCCAGAATTTTCAGAAAAGTGCTAGGGTTCCTTTTGGCGGTTCTCAGGCCACGGGGCATAGCAGTGGCGCCTTATCTGGACGATATCTTAATTCAGGCGTCAACTTACCAACTAGCCAAATCTCACACGGACATCGTGTTGGCTTTTCTAAGATCTCACGGGTGGAAGGTGAACGTAAAAAAGAGTTCACTTATCCCTCACACAAGAGTTCCATTCCTGGGAACCCTGATAGATTCGGTGGACATGAAAATTTTTCTGACGGAGGTCAGAAAATCAAAGATTTTAACCACCTGCCGAGCTCTTCATTCCATTCCTCGGCTATCAGTGGCTCAGTGTATGGAGGTAATCGGACTAATGGTAGCGGCAATGGACATAGTTCCGTTTGCTTGCTTGCATCTCAGACCACTGCAACTATGCATGCTCAATCAGTGGAATGGGGATTATGCAGATTTATCCCCTCAGATAAATCTGCATCAAGAGACCAGAGACTCTCTTCTTTGGTGGTTGTCACAGGATCATCTGTCCCAGGGAATGTGTTTCCGCAGGCCAGCATGGGTCATAGTGATGACGGATGTCAGCCTATTGGGCTGGGGTGCAGTCTGGAATTCCCTGAAAGCACAGGGTGTGTGGACTCAGGAGGAGGCTCTCCTCCCGATAAATATTCTAGAACTGAGAGCGATATTCAATGTGCTTCAGGCGTGGCCTCAGCTGGCTTTGGCCAGATTCATAAGATTCAAGTCGGACAATATCACGACTGTAGCATATATCAATCATCAGGGGGGAACAAAGAGTTCTCTAGTGATGATAGAGGTTTCCAAAATAATTCAATGGGCAGAGACTCACTCTTGCCATCTATCAGCAATCTATATCCCAGGAGTGGAGAACTGGGAAGCGGATTTTCTAAGTCGTCAGACTTTTCATCTGGGGGAGTGGGAACTCCATCTGGAGGTGTTTGCACAATTGATTCATCAATGGGGCACACCAGAATTGGATCTGATGGCATCTCGTCAGAATGCCAAACTTCCTTGTTACGGGTCCAGATCAAGGGATCCTCAAGCAGTACTGATAGATGCTCTAGCAGTACCTTGGTCGTTCAACCTGGCTTATGTGTTTCCACCTTTTCCTCTCCTTCCTCGTTTGATTGCCAGAATCAAACAGGAGAGAGCTTCAGTGATTTTGATAGTACCTGCATGGCCACGCAGGACTTGGTATGCAGACCTGGTGGACATGTCATCTCTACCACCATGGACTCTGCCACTGAGACAGGACCTTCTCATTCAAGGTCCGTTCCAGCATCCAAATCTAGTTTCTCTGCGGCTGACTGCCTGGAGATTGAACGCTTGATTTTATCCAAGCAGGGATTCTCTGAGTCGGTCATAGATACCTTGATTCAGGCTCAAAAGCCTGTCACTAGGAAAATTTATCATAAGATATGGCGTAAATATCTTTATTGGTGTGAATCCAAAGGCTACTCATGGAGTAAGATCAGGATTCCTAGGATTTTGTCCTTTCTCCAAGAAGGATTGGAGAAGCGGCTATCAGCTAGTTCCCTAAAGGGACAGATATCTGCTTTATCAATTTTACTGCACAAGCGTCTGGCAGATGTTCCAGACGTTCAGTCGTTCTGTCAGGCTGTAGTTAGAATCAAGCCTGTGTTTAAACATGTTGCTCCGCCATGGAGTTTGAATTTAGTTCTTAAAGTTCTTCAAGGGGTTCCATTTGAACCTATGCATTCCATAGATATTAAGCTTCTATCTTGGAAAGTTCTGTTTTTAGTTGCTGAGTTTTGCTGTCGTGGCCTGCGGCCGGGGCCATGGCGGGGAATCATGTCCTGGCGGCTAACCCAGTGGTCCATACTTGTCCCAATTATCAGACTATGGGATTATAGATTACATGAATATTATGATATAGACCATACAAGTTTAAATTGCCTAGAGTAAGCCTCTGTGACATGATCAGGATACCCCTATAGTTTACGACAGATATTCCAATCTCTCCCTTCTTAATACATTATTTATGCTAATCATAAGTAGCTTGTGTTGTTGCCTTTTAAATAACTTTGTTTTGAGCATTATAAAAATGCCTGGGTCAGGCAGGTGTATCGAGATTACCAGAATGTTAGCAAAATTAACAGTGATATTTGTTTAGATATACCTTTTTTTGTTTTTCTCAATGTTTATTTTGTCTTATGTTTAAATCACAACCCCTGTGGACTTTGAATTATATTGTTACATAGGTCCAAAAGTGGCCTTACACATTGACAGAAGGGGAAGAAAAATGAGGACTATTATTATTTATCTTTGTCCAGAAATGTATTGAGCTTTCAAGGTATCTATTTGTGTTAATTATGCTTGTAGACCTCAATAAAAACATAATAAATAAATAAAAAACAAAAACAAAATCACACCTTTACACTAGGGATGTTCAGGGGAGAAATTTTCACTACAAATTAAAATTTCGAAATGAATATTTAAGGACATTCGTTTGCCTGAATATTTGTTTCCTTAGTTTAAGATGAAATATAAATTGTTAAAACAAATGTAAATGTTTCGAAGCTACAGGTGAAAAGTTCACCTTTAGCTACATACTTACTTTTAAAGTGTAATATACTTACCTTAACGCTCTCTGGAGAGCGCTCTTATCTGCTCCTATTCTTGCCAGAGCGCTAACAGGAGGCTTAGCTCGTTCGGGGTCCCAGGACCTGTAAATAAGAGGATCAGGTTAGTGTGTTATGGTAAGTATTTTACCCTTTAAAAATAATTTAAAGGAAACATAATTTCATCAGTATTTTTTCATTTAATTTAAATCTCATTGGTGCATTTATTCGGATATCAGATTTTCGGTGCAAATGCACATTCCTACTTTACACTTTTTTATACAACATGTGAAAAAAGTTATAAAAAAGCCACACCTTGTTAACATCATCTTTGTATTTCGTAAGAAAAAAAGGGAGAAATAACCCAAGCTATTAATATTATTCTTCCCCTGTAGTTTCCTCAACTCATTTAAACTTCATCTTCTTTTAGTCTCCATATTCCCATTCACCTCTAAAACAGGTCTTAGGTGGTGGGCAAGACACCATAATAGTTGTTACTTTATTTTTTCTCTGTTCAAATTTCAATTTGCAGTTTTTTTTACTCCTGTGTAAAAGGTGCTTAACTCTAAATACATTTCATGAACCTTTTTGGAACATAGGTTACACTGCAGCTATCTGAAGAAAAGTTGCTGGACATTTGCAAACAGGTCAGCAGTGGAATGTAGTGAAAGATTTCAACATGGTGGAGCACATGACTAGAGAGAGGATGGGAATAACCCTAAGTATTTTTCTTCTATAAGGTACGACAAGTCCACTGATTCATCCTTTACTTGTGGGATATTATCCTCCTGCTAACAGGAAGTGGCAAAGAGCACCACAGCAGAGCTGTCTATATAGCTCCTCCCTTAGCTCCACCCCCAGTCATTCTCTTTGCCTACTCTAAGTACTAGGAAGGGTAAAGTGAAAGAAGTGATAAAATATTAGTTTTTTATTTCTTCAAGCAAGAGTTTTTCATTTTAAATGGTACCGGTGTGTACTATTTACTCTCAGGCAGCAGATGGATGAAGACTTCTGTCTGGAGGCTGATGATCTTAGCATTTGTCACTAAGATCCAGAGCAGTTCCCACAGAATGGCTGAGGAGTACAAGAAACTTCAGTGTGAGGAACCCTTTCATGCTATAAGCAGTGAGGTATGTTCAGTCATTTTTTTCTGGAGAGACTGTGGTTTTTCAGAATTGGCTGACAGTATCCCCATGAGGGAGAGGGTAAGCAGTAAACCTAAAAGATATAGAGGGGTATTACTAAGCTTGCATAAGGGGGCTAATAAAAAAATGGTTGACACTGAGTTTGAATGTTTGTGGGCAAACGTTTTGTGAACTGGGAGTGCTGATAACGTTTTTGGGAACTGAAAGAGTTTATTTCAATAACGTTTTTTTGTGTGACTTTATTGAGGGTACACTTGGCTTCTGGTTTGGGTTTTAGAACCCACATGGCTAGTTTGGAAATGCTCTGGTGCAGTTCCTTTAGGCTGTAAAAACATCGAGTGAGATGGGCGGGGCCTATTTTCGCGCCTCAGTTGCGCAGTTGTAATTGCAGATCAAGCAGCAAGCTCAAACTCCGGTGGGCCCTTATTGAAGTGTTGGGCCAAATCAAAGCTTTAACTCCATTTTTCCAACCCCTGAGGGTAGGTAGGCGCCACAGCAGGGCTGTGGCGAGGTGCAGGGGGTATTTTTGTCCGGATTTAGGCCTATTAACAATCCGGTTTTGCACAGTAAAGGGTTAACTGTTCCTTTCTTTGTGGGGCAATCTCAGCTGCATTATTTGTATATCATATCAAAAAATTGAAAGGATTGGTGTATTTTAAGGCAGTTTTGCAGAACGTGTATGCTTTTTTTCTCTTAAAGGCGCAGTACCATTTTTTTCAGATTGTTATTTTTTTCACTAAATAAAGTGTTTTCAAGCTCGTTTGTGGTCATTACTAGCCTGTTCAACATGTCTGACATTGAGGAAAGCCAATGTTCAATGTGTTTAGAAGCCATTGTGGAACCCCCACTTAGAATGTGTCCCTCATGCACTGAAAGGTCAATAAATTGCAAAGTACACATTTTAGCTAATAAAAGTATGTCGCAGGATGATTCTCAGTCAGAAGAGAATCAGGTTATGCCATCTAATTCTCCCCAAGTGTCACAACCATTAACGCCCGCACAAGCGACGCCAAGTACTTCTAGTGCGTCTAATTCTTTCACCCCCACAGAGGTTTTATCTAAGCTGCCTGGGTTGCAGGGGAAGCGCAGTAGGTCTGGTGTGAGAGTAAATGCTGAGCCCTCTGACGCTTTATTAGCCATATCCGATGTACCCTCACAATGTTCTGAGTTGGGGGTGAGGGATTTGCTGTCTGAGGGAGAGATTTCTGATTCAGGAAAGATGTTCCCTCAGACAGACTCAGATATGACAGCTTTTAAATTTAAACTAGAACACCTCCGCTTATTGCTCAGGGAGGTTTTAGCGATGGACAGATATCTAGAGGTTCCTGCCTATACTGATGTTTTTCCGGTCCCTAAGAGGATTTCAGACATTGTTACTATAGAGTGGGATAGACCAGGTATTCAGTTTTCTCCCCCTCCTACTTTTAAGAAAATGTTTCCCATATCAGACGCCATGCGGGACTCGTGGCAGACGGTCCCTAAGGTGGAGGGAGCTATTTCTACCCTGGCTAAGCGTACAACTATACCTATTGAGGACAGTTGTGCTTTCAAAGATCCTATGGATAAAAAAATTAGAGGGTCTCTTAAAGAAAATATTCATCAGGGTTTTCTTCTGCAACCTATAGCGTGCATTATTCCTGTAACTACTGCAGCTGCTTTTTGGTTCGAGGCTCTGGAGGAGGCTCTTCAGGTTGAGACTCCATTGGATGATATTCTGGATAGAATTAGGGCTCTCAAGCTAGCTAATTCTTTCATTACAGATGCCGCTTTTCAACTGGCTAAATTAGCGGCAAAGAATTCAGGTTTTGCCATTTTAGCGCGTAGATCGTTATGGCTTAAGTCTTGGTCTGCTGATGTGTCATCAAAATCTAAGCTTTTAGCCATCCCTTTCAAAGGTAAGACCCTATTCGGGCCTGAACTGAAAGAGATCATTTCCGACATCACTGGAGGAAAAGGCCATGCCCTTCCTCAGGAAAAGACAAATAAGATGAGGACCAAACAAAATGATTTTCGTTCCTTTCGAAACTTCAAAGGTGGTCCCTCTACCTCTTCCCCTGCTGCAAAACAAGAGGGGAATTTTGCTCAATCCAAGTCAGTCTGGAGACCTAACTAGACTTGGAACAAAGGTAAACAGGCCAAGAAGCCCGCTGCTGCCACCAAGACAGCATGAAGGGGTAGCCCCCGATCCGGGACCGGATCTAGTAGGGGGCAGACTTTCTCTCTTTGCTCAGGCTTGGGCAAGAGATGTTCAGGACTCCTGGCGTTAGAAATCATAACCCAGGGGTATCTTCTAGATTTCAAGGATTCTCCTCCCAGGGGGAGATTCCATCTTTCTCAATTGTCTGTAAACCAGACAAAAAGAGAGGCGTTCTTACGCTGTGTAGAAGACCTATATACCATGGGAGGGATCTGCCCAGTTCCGAAAACAGAAGGGGGGCAGGGGTTTTACTCCAATCTGTTTGTGGTTCCCAAGAAAGAGGGAACCTTCAGACCAATTCCAAAAAAACAAATTCCTCAGAGTCCCATCCTTCAAGATGGAGACCATTCAGACTATTTTACCAATGATCCAGGAGGGTCAATATATGACCACCGTGGACTTAAAGGATGCGTATCTACACATCCCTATCCACAAAGATCACAAAGATCCACAAAGATCATCACCAGTTCCTCAGGTTCGCCTTCCTGGACAAGCATTACCAGTTTGTGGCTCTTCCCTTCGGGTTGGCCACAGCTCCCAGAATTTTCAGAAAAGTGCTAGGGTTCCTTTTGGCGGTTCTCAGGCCACGGGGCATAGCAGTGGCGCCTTATCTGGACGATATCTTAATTCAGGCGTCAACTTACCAACTAGCCAAATCTCACACGGACATCGTGTTGGCTTTTCTAAGATCTCACGGGTGGAAGGTGAACGTAAAAAAGAGTTCACTTATCCCTCACACAAGAGTTCCATTCCTGGGAACTCTGATAGATTCGGTGGACATGAAAATTTTTCTGACGGAGGTCAGAAAATCAAAGATTTTAACCACCTGCCGAGCTCTTCATTCCATTCCTCGGCTATCAGTGGCTCAGTGTATGGAGGTAATCTGACTAATGGTAGCGGCAATGGACATAGTTCCGTTTGCTTGCTTGCATCTCAGACCACTGCAACTATGCATGCTCAATCAGTGGAATGGGGATTATGCAGATTTATCCCCTCAGATAAATCTGCATCAAGAGACCAGAGACTCTCTTCTTTGGTGGTTGTCACAGGATCATCTGTCCCAGGGAATGTGTTTCCGCAGGCCAACATGGGTCATAGTGATGACGGATGTCAGCCTATTGGGCTGGGGTGCAGTCTGGAATTCCCTGAAAGCACAGGGTGTGTGGACTCAGGAGGAGGCTCTCCTCCCGATAAATATTCTAGAACTGAGAGCGATATTCAATGCGCTTCAGGCGTGGCCTCAGCTGGCTTTGGCCAGATTCATAAGATTCAAGTCGGACAATATCACGACTGTAGCATTGTCAGGATAATGGCATACTTATTTCTCTGCACTGTCCCTTTAAAGCATCCTGCTCTCATTAACATCAACCTATTTAAGGCCCCTCCCAGCATTTTCACATTGCTTAGTATTGAAGTTTGTCTTAAACCTTAACCTGAGCCTGCTCTCTGTAAGATTTATCTTACTACTTCTGTTTGTTGGATTCCTCTCCTTCCTGCCTGCTTCTCCCTCAAGAAGATTCAGCTATTTCAAAAGCCTCATTCATACCTTTACTCTAACTCAGTTTCCCCTGCAGCTCACCGGCCTTGGGATTCACTTTTCACTGAGCTCCACTTCCTCATGCTGTGACGTCATCAGCCAGCTGCTACTGAGCTTCCCTGCTCCCTCTGGCAAGTCGCCATTACAACCCGGTGTTTGCAACTATCATTATAACAGTCCTGTTAGGGGTAAGCCAGTCTCTGTATTTTACTTTGCTGCTATACTCTAAGATTAGTATCTCAGTTGCTGCTGTTATTTTTCTGTGACTTTTATTTTTCATTCCTCATATCCTGCTGTTTTACCATAACTCTGTACACAATAGCAATTGCTTATTTTTTTTCTATGATCATAGTACCATTTTTTCCTTGCTTATTTATTTTTTCCTTCATTAATGGTAAAATCTCAGGTTTATCTGAGCATATCCCTGCTGCATTTACTTTCTCACAGTGACTACCCAGACACATGTGGCAGCCATAGGGAATATGCTCAATTACTGCCTGTATATTAAAACTCTGCAATAAGGAATAAGGTTTTACATAGCTGCCTAATTCCTAATCTTTGTTTTACCTTATCACTCTGTTGCAAACAACCATACAATTTTTATTGTCTTTTTCATTCCCAGCAGTTGTGGTCCAAATAACTAAGCTGCACACATTTTTTCTTTCTTAGTTGTGCCTGACATAATACTAAGCCCAAAACTATGGACCCAGCTGGAATGAACGCACATGTGCAAAATATCACACAGAGGGTTGATTTATTAACTGAAGCTGTTAATTCTCTGAAAACAGAAAATGATACTTTAAAAGCTTATATCAGGGATGTGGTTGATAAGAGAGTACCTATATTAGAACCACAGGTTAGTACACCAGAAAAATTTAGTGGTGAGAGATCTGAGTATAGAGATTTCAAGAATGCTTGTTTGCTTATGTTCTCCCTTAAACCTCATACCTATCCCACTGATAGAGCAAGGGTACTCACAGTCATATCCTATTTGAGAGGTGAGCCCCGCACATGGGCCAACACTTACTTCGAGAATAACGATGATATACTTAATTCGTTGGAAAGTTTTTTTTCTGCTATGGGTCAGCTATATGAGGATCCATATAAACAGCTTACTGCTGAAACTGCAATGCGAGGCTTGAAACAAAAGAAAAGAGTAGTTGAAGATTACATTGCCGAATTTAAAAAATGGGCGAAAGACACTCAATGGAATGATCTTTCACTCAGAAATCAGTTTAGATTAGGCCTTTCAGAAGGAATTAAGGATGAGTTGTCTAGATCTGAACTACCACATACTCTTGAGGCTTTAATGTCACTTAGCATAACTATAGACAGAAGACTGAGAGAGAGACAGCAGGAGAGATCATTTCATGAATATCCTGCAAAGAAACAAAATACACCCAGCCCCAGCAAATCAACTGCTGAACCTATGGATATAGGTTTTATAAAGGGACCATTAACCCCTGAGGAGAAGATCCGACGAAGGGTTAATAACCTCTGCTTATACTGTGCTTCAGACAAACACACTGTCAGGGACTGTCCTTCCCTCCTGAAACAAAACAAGGGTAAGATGTATAAAGAACCTTTTTGTTGTACCACTCAGGATCATGCTCTCCCTTACCTAAATTTATCTCTTCTTTTACAGTGGGAGTCACATCGAATCAACGCTCCCGCGATTATTGACTCAGGAGCTACAGCATCTTACATAGATACTGTATTCACTAAATTCAATAAAATTCCACTTGTGCAAAAAAGGTCTCCTGTGTTATTACGTGGAATAGATGGTAATCCAATCACATCAGGTCCAGTTAAATATCAAACAATACCCTTACTTGTTGTTACCCAAGACCACCATAGGGAGTATTTGTCATTTGATGTAATATCATCCCCTATTTCACCCATAGTTCTCGGTATAAACTGGCTCCGAATTCATAATCCTGAAGTAAATTGGTCTACCTCAACAGTCACATTTAATTCTACATTCTGCTCTACTACTTGTTTCCCAGCTACTATTTTGCAAACCACTGAATCCAATGAGACAATTCAAATTCCTGAGGTTTATAAGGATTATGCAGATGTATTCAGCAAAACCCAGTGCGACAATCTTCCTCCTCACAGGAAGTATGATTGTCCTATTGAGATCATACCTGGCTCTGAGATCCCCACGGGTCATATTTACCCACTCTCAAACCCAGAGTTAATACACCTTAAATCTTACTTAGATGAAAATCTAAAGAAAGGTTTCATCCGTCCCTCCACCTCTCCAGCTAGTGCTGGGATTTTTTTTGTTAAAAATAAGGATGGCTCATTAAGGCCAATCGTAGACTACAGACAACTAAATAAAATTACAGTAAAAAACAGATATCCTTTACCCCTCATCCCGGAGTTAATTGAAAGGTTGGAGGGAGCAAAATTTTTCACAAAATTGGACTTAAGAGGAGCCTATAATCTCATCCGAATTAGATCTGGAGATGAGTGGCTCACGGCGTTTCGAACAAGATACGGATTGTTCGAATACGTCGTGATGCCTTTTGGGCTCTGCAACGCGCCCGCAACTTTCCAGCACTTAATTAATGACATTTTTAGGGACATATTAGATGTCTTTATTGTCATTTATCTGGATGATATTTTAATTTATTCCAAGACCTATCAGGAACACATTTCCCATGTTAGACAAGTTTTATCAAGGCTCAGAGGTAACCACTTGTATGCTAAGGCTGAGAAATGCCTGTTCAATTCACAGACCATATCCTTTCTGGGATATGAAATTTCTCCTTCAGGTATCCATATGGAACAAAAAAAGGTTGATGCAGTTTTAAATTGGCCCATACCAACAACTAAACGTCAAGTTCAGTCCTTCATGGGTTTTGCGAATTTCTACCGCAAATTTATTAAAAATTTCTCCAAACTTGCTCTTCCTTTAACTGTTCTAACAAAAAATAATTCACATTTCACGTGGACTAAAGAAGCACAATCCGCTTTTGATTTGTTCAAACAAAAGTTCACTTCAGCACCAATACTCCGTTTTCCTGACCCTAATCTACAATTTGTTCTTGAGGTGGACGCCTCAAATTCTGCTATTGGCGCTGTTCTCTCCCAAAGAGAAAACTTGTCAAAACCTTTACATCCTGTGGCTTTTTACTCCAAGACTTTGAATAGTGCGGAACAAAACTATCCTATTGGTGACAAAGAACTCTTAGCCATAAAACTCTCCCTGGAACACTGGCGACACCTCCTTGAAGGTACTTCCATTCCTACACTCATCTATACAGATCATAGGAACCTGCAGTACTTGAAGGCCACTAGAACCTTGTCAGCAAGACAGGTTCGCTGGAATCTCTTTTTCTCTCGTTTTAATTTCCTCATCACATACCATCCTGCTGGAAAGAACCAAAAAGCCGACGCACTATCCCGGTTACCCACAAATCTTCCACATCAAACGACTGACCAATCCATCATACCTAAAGAAAACTTCATTTCTTTTACTCTTGAAGTCTCATCTAACCTTAAAAAGGAACAGTTGGCCGACTCTACAAAGCCATTACACCTTCTTCAACTTAATACTCAAGGACTTTATTCTCATGATTCAAAGATATATGTTCCACCTTCCCTCAGACTCATTCTCCTTCAATCTGTACATGATTCACCTCTAGCTGGTCATCCAGGTATCCATAAAACTCTGGATCTAGTAAAAAGAGATTACTGGTGGCCTCATATGGCAACTCAAGTTAAGGACTATATAAACTCTTGTCTTAATTGTACCATTTCAAAAAGGGATAAACACTCTCCCTATGGGTTGCTTTTGCCTTTGCCTACTCCAAAGAATCCATGGTCTGAGATTGCTTTAGACTTTATTGTAGATTTGCCAGTCTCTTCAAAGAATACCACCATCCTTGTCGTTGTAGATCTCTTCACGAAGATGTGCCATTTCATCCCCTTCTCCAAACTTCCTACCGCTTTGGAGACAGTACATTTGCTTCTCAAACATATTGTTAAGTATCATGGACTTCCCACTTCAATCCTCAGTGATCGTGGCAGTCAATTTTCTAGCAGACTATGGTACCATTTCTGTAAAACTTTATCTGTTGAGAGAAAGTTGACTACTGCTTACCACCCGCAATGTAATGGTCAAACTGAACGTTGTAACCAGTGGTTGGAACAATTTTTAAGACTCTTCTGTTCCTCTCAACAACATCTTTGGAGTGACTTCCTGCATTACGCTGAATTTTGTTACAACAACACTATTCATTCCACTACTGGTCAAACTCCCTTCTTCGCAAACTACGGTTTTCACCCCAAGTTTCACATTCTACCATCTTCTACCGTTCCAGTATCTAGTATATCAGATTTGTCTGATTCCATCTCTTCCAACTTTAAAACCATCGAGTCCAACATCATAGCAGCAAAACAACTCCAGAAACAGTATTATGATCGCCGCAGAACTCCGCCTCCTGTCTACACAAAAGGTGATCTAGTCTGGCTATCCACCAAACACCTAAGTTTGAAAACCCCTTCGAAAAAACTTTCTCCGTTGTTCATTGGTCCATACCCTGTTGAACTTGTCATTAATGCCAATGCTGTCCGGCTTAAATTACCCGATAATTTAAGAGTTCATCCCACATTCCATGTATCCCTTCTCAAACCCTATAAGGATCTCAGGGATTCCTCTTTACAAACGTCTCTTCCACCTATTTCTCTCGACCCTGAAATGGAGTATGAAGTTCACTCAATCCTGGATTCCCGTTTCCGTAGGGGACGTATTGAATATCTTGTTCGTTGGAAGGGTTTCTCTACAGATGATGATTCCTGGGAACCAGCTACCAACATATCTGCTCCTCGTTTGATATCTCATTTCCACCAAAGACATCCGGATCGTCCTAGGCCTTGAGCCTCTGGAGTGGCTCCTTGGAGGGGGGATTCTGTCAGGATAATGGCATACTTATTTCTCTGCACTGTCCCTTTAAAGCATCCTGCTCTCATTAACATCAACCTATTTAAGGCCCCTCCCAGCATTTTCACATTGCTTAGTATTGAAGTTTGTCTTAAACCTTAACCTGAGCCTGCTCTCTGTAAGATTTATCTTACTACTTCTGTTTGTTGGATTCCTCTCCTTCCTGCCTGCTTCTCCCTCAAGAAGATTCAGCTATTTCAAAAGCCTCATTCATACCTTTACTCTAACTCAGTTTCCCCTGCAGCTCACCGGCCTTGGGATTCACTTTTCACTGAGCTCCACTTCCTCATGCTGTGACGTCATCAGCCAGCTGCTACTGAGCTTCCCTGCTCCCTCTGGCAAGTCGCCATTACAACCCGGTGTTTGCAACTATCATTATAACAGTCCTGTTAGGGGTAAGCCAGTCTCTGTATTTTACTTTGCTGCTATACTCTAAGATTAGTATCTCAGTTGCTGCTGTTATTTTTCTGTGACTTTTATTTTTCATTCCTCATATCCTGCTGTTTTACCATAACTCTGTACACAATAGCAATTGCTTATTTTTTTTCTATGATCATAGTACCATTTTTTCCTTGCTTATTTATTTTTTCCTTCATTAATGGTAAAATCTCAGGTTTATCTGAGCATATCCCTGCTGCATTTACTTTCTCACAGTGACTACCCAGACACATGTGGCAGCCATAGGGAATATGCTCAATTACTGCCTGTATATTAAAACTCTGCAATAAGGAATAAGGTTTTACATAGCTGCCTAATTCCTAATCTTTGTTTTACCTTATCACTCTGTTGCAAACAACCATACAATTTTTATTGTCTTTTTCATTCCCAGCAGTTGTGGTCCAAATAACTAAGCTGCACACATTTTTTCTTTCTTAGTTGTGCCTGACAAGCATATATCAATCATCAGGGGGGAACAAAGAGTTCTCTAGTGATGATAGAGGTTTCCAAAATAATTCGATGGGCAGAGACTCACTCTTGCCATCTATCAGCAATCTATATCCCAGGAGTGGAGAACTGGGAAGTGGATTTTCTAAGTCGTCAGACTTTTCATCTGGGGGAGTGGGAACTCCATCCGGAGGTGTTTGCACAATTGATTCATCAATGGGGCACACCAGAATTGGATCTGATGGCATCTCGTCAGAATGCCAAACTTCCTTGTTACGGGTCCAGATCAAGGGATCCTCAAGCAGTACTGATAGATGCTCTAGCAGTACCTTGGTCGTTCAACCTGGCTTATGTGTTTCCACCTTTTCCTCTCCTTCCTCGTTTGATTGCCAGAATCAAACAGGAGAGAGCTTCAGTGATTTTGATAGTACCTGCATGGCCACGCAGGACTTGGTATGCAGACCTGGTGGACATGTCATCTCTACCACCATGGACTCTGCCACTGAGACAGGACCTTCTCATTCAAGGTCCGTTCCAGCATCCAAATCTAGTTTCTCTGCGGCTGACTGCCTGGAGATTGAACGCTTGATTTTATCCAAGCAGGGATTCTCTGAGTCGGTCATAGATACCTTGATTCAGGCTCAAAAGCCTGTCACTAGGAAAATTTATCATAAGATATGGCGTAAATATCTTTATTGGTGTGAATCCAAAGGCTACTCATGGAGTAAGATCAGGATTCCTAGGATTTTGTCCTTTCTCCAAGAAGGATTGTCAATTTTACTGCACAAGCGTCTGGCAGATGTTCCAGACATTCAGTCGTTCTGTCAGGCTTTAGTTAGAATCAAGCCTGTGTTTAAACATGTTGCTCCGCCATGGAGTTTGAATTTAGTTCTTAAAGTTCTTCAAGGGGTTCCATTTGAACCTATGCATTCCATAGATATTAAGCTTCTATCTTGGAAAGTTCTGTTTTTAGTTGCTATCTCTTCAGCTCGAAGAGTTTCTGAACTATCTGCATTGCAATGCGACTCGCCTTATCTTGTTTTCCATGCTGATAAGATGGTTTTGCGTACCAAACCTGGATTCCTTCCTAAGGTTGTTACTAATAAGAATATTAATCAGGAAATTGTTGTTCCTTCTCTGTGTCCTAATCCTTCCTCTAGGAAGGAGCGTCTGTTGCACAACTTGGACGTGGTTCGTGCTTTGAAGTTTTACTTGAAAGCGACCAAAGATTTCCGTCAAACATCTTCTCTGTTTGTTGTCTATTCTGGAAAACGTAGAGGTCAAAAAGCTACGGCTACCTCTCTTTTTAGCTGAAAAGCATCATCCGTTTGGCATACAAGACTGCTGGACAGCAGCCTCCTGAAAGAATTACAGCTCACTCTACTAGAGCGGTGGCTTCCACTTGGGCTTTTAAAAATGATGCTTCTGTTGAACAGATTTGTAAGGCTGCGACTTGGTCTTCGCTTCATACCTTTTCCAAATTTTACAAATTATCGTCTTCGGAGGCTATTTTTGGGAGAAAAGTTCTTCAAGCAGTGGTGCCTTTTGTTTAGCCATCTGTCTTGTCCCTCCCGTTCATCCGTGTCCTGTAGCTTTGGCATTGTATCCCACAAGTAAAGGATGAATCCGTGGACTTGTCGTACCTTATAGAAGAAAAGTAAATTTATGCTTACCTGATAAATTAATTTCTTCTATGGTACGACGAGTCCACGGCCCGCCCTGTCATTTTAAGACAGATTATATTTTTGGATTTTAAACTTCAGTCACCTCTGCACCTTTTAGTTTCTCCTTTTTCTTCCTGTACCTTCGGTCGAATGACTGGGGGGTGGAGCTAAGGAAGGAGCTATATAGACAGCTCTGCTGTGGTGCTCTTTGCCACTTCCTGTTAGCAGGAGGATAATATCCCACAAGTAAAGGATGAATCTGTGGACTCGTCGTACCATAGAAGAAATTAATTTATCAGGTAAGCATAAATTTACTTTTTTTACGCATAGTATTTAGTGTTTATTGTCCCTTTAAATGCAAGTTACTGATAAAGACAACACATGCAATTCAGTGTCTGAGCAATTTTGATCTCAGTGCCTTTCTTTTACCTACATCTTGCCCTTTGCCTTATTCTACCACTGCACGGTAAGTGTCATACATTTGAAACAACACACAAACAAAGGCACTACACAGGCTTTTCCTCTATAATTGCTAAATAAGTAAGCATGTTAGGTAATTTATATGCCATATATAGAGAGGAAATTGTGCTGGTGCATAAAAATCAACTATGAACACAGAAAGGGATGGCACAAAGAAGCAGTGTGCCTACCCTCACCTAGTATGCACATATAGCACTCTGGGCCCAGACTAATTGGGCAGTTAAATCAACACAGGTTATTAAAATGTAACCTTTATTAATGTAAAATTAAAATAAACAATAACACACACACATTAAAAACGTCTCAGACACAGGTTGCAAATGGTTGTGAACAATAGCATACCCCCCAACTGTCCCGATTTTCGCGGGACAGTCCCGATTTTAGGGGTCTGTCCCTCTGTCCCGAGTTGCTAGCCATCTGTCCCGATTTGCCCCAGGCATTTAAAAAAAAAAAAAAAAAATTCTATTTAAATTCTATTGGGCCCATACTCAGAAGCAGCTGGCTTTGCTCTCACAGGGTTAGATACCTGTTATATTTCTTGTGGAAAAGGAATGGTGTGTGGGTTAAGCAGGAGTAAGAAGGCTGTATACACTCTGACCACGGGTAATGGTGACCTCTCTAACCTACCTCTGGTAATGATGATATCTAACTCCTGTTGATAATACTAGCATGCCTTCAGTTTTATACAATGAGCAGTGCTAATACCAGGGAACCGAACAGTGGCAGCCGCAGACTGCCAGCTAATGTGCTTGCCAACCCCAGGACCCCATACAATGAATTACAGATACCCATATATGATGTAGTGTGTGTCTATCTGTATCCATAACTGTGTGTGTGTATCTGTATGTATAAGTTTATGCTATGTAGTGTGTGTATGTCTGCATGTATAAATGTAAGCTATGCAGTGTGTATGTGTATCTGCATGTATAAGTGTGTATCTGCATGTATAAGTGTATGCTATGTAGTGTGTGTGTGTCTGCATGTATAAGTGTATACTATGTAGTATACTATGTAGTGTCTGTGTATCTGCATGTATAAGTGTATGCTGCATGTATAAGTGTATGCTATGTAATGTGGGTGTGTCTGCCTGTATAAGTGTATGCTATGTAGTGTGTGTGTATATTCATGTGTAAGTGTATGCTATGTAGTGTGTGTGTGTATCTGCATGTATAAGTGTATGCTATGTAGTGTGTGTGTGTATCTGCCTGTATAAGTGTATACTATGTAGTGTGTGTGTATCTGCATGTATAAGTGTATGCTATGTAGTGTGTGTGTATCTGCATGTATAAGTGTATGCTATGTAGTGTGTGTGTGTCTGCATGTATAAGTGTATACTATGTAGTATACTATGTAGTGTCTGTGTATCTGCATGTATAAGTGTATGCTATGTAGTGTGTGTGTATATTCATGTGTAAGTGTATGCTATGTAGTGTGTGTATCTTCATGTGTAAGTGTATGCTATGTAGTGTGTGTGTATCTGCATGTATAAGTGTATGCTATGTAGTGTGTGTGTATCTGCATGTATAAGTGTATGCTATGTAGTGTGTGTGTATCTGCATGTCTAAGTGTATGCTATGTAGTGTGTGTGTCTGTATCTGCATGTATAAGTGTATACTATGTAGTGTGTGTGTATCTGCATGTATAAGTGTATGCTATGTAGTGTTTGTGTGTATCTTCATGTATAAGTGTATACTATGTAGTGTGCTACTGTGCATTTTTGCTGACTTTAAAGGCCAGAATTTAGAATATTAATGGGGAATGCAGAGAGCAGTTTTAAAGAATGTATTATTAAATGTCCAATTAAGATAAAAATATTTAGCAATGTCTGTGCAAAGGATAATTAAATACATAGCTCACATAGCCATACCAATGGTTTGAGCTTGTGATTGATTTGCTGCCTAAGTGTATTAAAATCTATGAATTTATTAATAATTTTATTTATATTACTTTGGTCTTATAATTTTTTAAGCCCCGCCCACATATTTTTTTTGCCGGGGGGGGGGGGTGTCCCTCTTTTGAATTTTGAAATGTTGGGAGGTATGCAATAGTAGTCAGGGGAATAAAAATATAAGTAGGTCAGGCCTATTAATAACTATGATATTGTAAACCCCTCAATATTAATAGTGGAAGCTCATTGCAAATGGATCACCCAGATTGGGTTAGTATCTCCACTGCGGTGAAATACTATACATAAACATGTGATGTTAGTGTATCACTTTTGACTCAGTGTAAAGAACAAAATACTCATACAAAATCCACGGGATTAAACTCTGTCATATAAATTGAGATTATACCCAAATGATTATGATTTAGAACAATCCCAGATTCACCAATGTTCTCAGTTCACTAGCTCATTATATAATAATCACTGTCCAGTCAGAATGATATTCCAACGTTCTGTGGTAATAGGCTCAAGTAGTGAATTCAGAGTAAAGTTTAAGGCGTGATCTATACACCTAAAATCCTAATATTGCATTATGTTCAATGCGTATTCTAACGTATCCATTCACTCGTAGTCTAGCGAAATATATCTTGTATTGTGACTCAGATGGATAGTTGTTACTATATATAAGTTCAGTGATATTCTAAATCAGTATGTTGGAATTTTCAAGGCTATCTTATAGCAAGAGAGAGTACTTGGATATAATATACATCGAGTTTAAATCATTAGGTTTCTGTTCCTTTAAATGATATGATGTTATGTATCAGGCTCTTATAGATTAACACAATGGGGCATATTTATCAAGCTCCGAATGGAGCTTGATGCCCTGTGTTTCTGGCGAGCCTGCAGGCTCGCCAGAAACAGCAGTTATGAAGCAGCGGTCACAAAGACCGCTGCTCCATAACCTGTCCGCCTGCTCTGAGCTGTCCGCCTGCTCTGAGCAGGCGGACAGACATCGCCGGAAATCAACCTGATCGAGTACGATCGGGTTGATTGACACCCCTGCTGGTAGCCTATTGGCCGCGAGTCTGCAGGGGGCGGCGTTGCACCAGCAGCTCTTGTGAGCTGCTGGTGCAATGCTGACTACGGCGAGCGTATTGCTCGCCGTATTCAGCGAGGTCTGTCGGACCTGATCCGCACTGTCGGATCAGGTCCGACAGACCTTGATAACTATGGGCCAATATATGTTGTATTACAATGCAGTTACAGTGCAAAATCATATCGCCATTGTATGCATATATACAGTATGTAGCAAATGCTGTACAGCACTATAATTTTTACAGATTGTAACAAATGTTTGCGCTATATAACTGTGTGCGACTGTGAGAGTTTAAGCGTGTACGCTCTATATAATGCCACTGCGTGGCTTTGGTCGTAAGATCCCACTTGCTGCAGAGTCTAAAGACCCTGTACCACCACATATTAACTTGAATTAGGGCCGAGAGAATATTAGGGTGGCTCTTTAATTATTATCTAAATACATATCAATTGAGCCAACTATAATACAAACCCAATTCTATTCCAAAATAGAGGCGTAACAAACACAGGGTATGGTAACAGTATGAGCGAGATGTGCTGATCAACTAAGTAGCCTGAGAAATCACTCCATGGTAATAGGATAAACTAACTGAGCCTGGCACAACCCAAACTATACAACAATAGTTAACTATAGCGGAAGATTTGCGAGCAACATAAGTGTCAACCAATGTCTGGCAAGTTAAAATAACATGAGCGTCTGAACAGGGGAGAGCTGAGAGCGTTCAGATGCTTATGTTATTTTAACTTGCCAGACATTGGTTGACACTTATGTTGCTCGCAAATCTGCCGCTATAGTTAACTATTGTTGTATAGTCTGGGTTGTGCCAGGCTCAGTTAGTTTATCCTATTACCATGGAGGGATTTCTCAGAAAGCACATTATAGAATAGCATCTTTGTAATGGTTTGTGTGCACCATGAAAGCTCCATCTCACCAATCTGCTCTCTCTGGGCAGGATGAACTCCAGAACACACTTCATCACTTCTTGCTTGACACCTAGATCTACTTTTTATTGCAATTTCATTCAATATATTTTCATTTGACAAAACATTATTGCCTGTTGTGCTTTTCTTTATTTTACTCACTCTTTTCTTTTCTTGTAATACTCTTGCTTCTAAAATTTATAAAATTAAATAATTTCTTACCTTAAATGCAGCAAAATTCTACTTCTTAACCTGGGTCAGTGAATAAATTAGCACCCCCAACTCTCTTTCCACTACAGTCTAAACCCAACCATTGAACTGCATTCTAAAGGCAAAAGAGATATACAAATATATACAAGTGACTTGGACACTTTATGTTATTTAAGGCAACCATATTCTTCCCATGTGGTGCCCCTGTTAAGTTCTGCCTGGGCCCCATGGTGCCACCAGGGCCCATTATAGAGCTGGCCATGTTCATCACTCAATATAGTAGAAGGAATCACAACTGAAAATGTTCAATATCGAAATTAAAGTTATTGTAAAGTTTAATGGATAAATGCTCAGTATCTAAAAATACTCTTAAAACATGGGCACTTTCATTAATTAAACTTTACAACAAAGCTTCTTTTTTTTTTTTAAATACTTACCTTTCTTTATGAAAAACAGACCGGCGATGCTCCGCCCATTTCTCCTGCTGTAGTTAGCACAGCTATGATGAATCCGGCTTCCTCCAATCTTTGCGTGCCCCCTTTGGCGTCCTTATGGTCAGTTTTCCATAAAGAAAGGTAATTATTTAAAAAAAAAGAAGCTTCATTGTAAAGTTTAATGAATGAAAGTGCCCGCGTCTTTAATAGTATTTTTAGATACCGGCACTTATACATTAAACTTTACAATCACTTTAAATACCCATTGAATATCAGTGAACTTAAAATATATAAATACATAGCCAAACAAATTAGCTGAATTAAATCATCAGCATCAAAGTAAATACATGATAAAACCCGACCAAAGCAACAATAATACTGGTAAATACAATACAATACAGTGTATATAAATATAATAAAACCCGACCAAAGCAATGATAATACTGGTAAATACAATACAGTGTATATAAATATAATAAAACCCTTTATTTTCTGGAGTGAAAAAGCTGATTCATGCAAGATCTGCAGTGAAGAAGCAGACGCCCACATACCTGTGTGAGAACAGAGTGACAGCTCTTTACAGTAAAGGACCAATGGTAGCTGAGTGCTGAGTTTCACTTGTTTGCATAGTTAAATATTCACAGATCACTGATATAAATGGTGTGTAGTTCACAGCAGTGCCTTACAAATTAAAGGAACAGTCAAGTCCAACAAAAACATTCATGTTTCAAATAGGGCATGTCATTTTTAAACAACTTTCCAATTTACTTTTATCACTAATTTTGCTTTGTTCTCTTGCTATTCTTAGTTGAAAGCTAAACCTAATATGGCTCATATGATAATTTCTAAGCCCTTCAAGGCCGCCTCTTATCACATGTATTTTTTTTTGTTGCTTTTCACAACAGGGGAGAGCTAGTTCATGTGAGCCATATAGATAACATTGTGATCACGCCCGTGGGTTGTGGCAGACACTGCACTAATTGGCTAAAACGAAAGTCAATAGAAAATAAAAAAATGTCATGTGATCAGGGGGCTATCAGAAGATGCTTAGACAAAAGTTAATTACAGAGGTAAAAAGTATCCGCT
Source organism: Bombina bombina (assembly GCF_027579735.1). Taxonomy (NCBI): domain Eukaryota; kingdom Metazoa; phylum Chordata; class Amphibia; order Anura; family Bombinatoridae; genus Bombina; species Bombina bombina. Next base: position 237,890,153 of record NC_069504.1, on the reverse strand, counting down.
AGATTTAGAGTTCTGCGGGCAAAGGGGTGCGTTAGCTACGCGTGTTTTCCCCCCCCCCGCACCTTTTAAATACCGCTGGTATTTAGAGTTCACAGAAGGGCTGCGTTAGGCTCCAAAAAGGGAGCGTAAAGCATAATTTACCGCCACTGCAACTCTAAATACCAGCGGTGCTTACGGACGTGGCCAGCTTCAAAAACGTGCTCGTGCACGATTCCCCCATAGGAAACAATGGGGCCGTTTGAGCTTGAAAAAAAACTAACACGTGCAAAAAAGCAGCGTTCAGCTCCTAACGCAGCCCCATTGTTTCCTATGGGGAAACACTTTCTATGTCTGCACATAACACCCTAACATGAACCCCGAGTCTAAACACCCCTAACCTTACACTTATTAACCCCTAATTTGCCACCCCGCTATCGCTGACCCCTGCATATTATTATTAACCCCTAATCTGCCGCTCCGTACACCGCCGCAACCTACATTATTCCCTATGTACCCCTAATCTGCTGCCCCTAACACCGCCGACCCCTATATTATATTTATTAACTCCTAATCTGCCCCCCCCCAACGTCGCCGCCACCTACCTACAATTATTAACCCCTAATCTGCCGACCGGACCTCACCGTTACTATAATAAAGTTATTAACCCCTAATCCGCCTCACTCCCGCCTCAATAACCCTATAATAAATAGTATTAACCCCTAATCTGCCCTCCCTAACATCACAGACACCTAACTTCAAGTATTAACCCCTAATCTGCCGACCGGACCTCGCCGCTACTCTAATAAATGTATTAACCCCTAAAGCTAAGTCTAACCCTAACACTTACACCCCCTAGGTTAAATATAATTTTTATCTAATGAAATAAAATAAATCTTATTAAATAAATTAATCCTATTTAAAGCTAAATACTTACCTGTAAAATAAACCCTAATATAGCTACAATATAAATAATAATTATATTGTAGCTATTTTAGGATTAATATTTATTTTACAGGTAACTTTGTATTTATTTTAACCAGGTACAATAGCTATTAAATAGTTAATAGCTATTTAATAGCTACCTATTACAATTAAACCTAACACTACACTATCAATAAATTAATTAAATAAAATACCTACAATTATCTACAATGAAACCTAACATTACACTATCAATAAATTAATTACATACAAATACCTACAATTAAATACAATTAAATAAACTAACTAAAGTACAAAAAATAAAAAATTATTTACAAACATTATAAAAATATTACAACAATTTTAAGCTAATTACACCTACTCTAAGCCCCCTAATAAAATAACAAAGCCCCCCAAAATAAAAAAATGCCCTACTCTATTCTAAAATAAAAATAGAAAAGCTCTTTTACCTTACCAGCCCTTAAAAGGGCCTTTTGCGGGGCATGCCCCAAAGAAAACTGCTCTTTTGCCTGTAAAAGAAAAATACACTAAGTCCCTGAAGATCTCCCTACCTTATCTTCACCACGCCGGGTATCACCGATCCGTCCAGAAGAGGCTCCGAAATCTTCATCCAAGCCCAAGCGGGGGCTGAAGAGGTCCATCATCGGGCTGAAGAGGTCCATCATCGGGCTGAAGAGGTCCATCATCCGGCTGAAGTCTTGATCCAAGCGGGGGCTGAAGAGATCGATCATCCGGCTGAAGTCTTCTATCAAGCGGCATCTTCAATCTTCTTTTTTCCGGATCCATCTTCATCCCGCCGACGCGGAACATCCATCCTGGCCGACGACTTCCCGACGAATGACGGTTCCTTTAAATGACGTCATCCAAGATGGCGTCCCTTGAATTCCGATTGGCTGATAGGATTCTATCAGCCAATCGGAATTAAGGTAGGAAAATTCTAATTGGCTGATGGAATCAGCCAATCAGATTCAAGTTCATTGCGATTGGCTGATCCAATCAGCCAATCAGATTGAGCTCGCATTCTATTGGCTGATCGGAACAGCCAATAGAATGCGAGCTCAATCTGATTGGCTGATTCCAGCAGCCAATCAGAATTTTCCTACCTTAAATCCGATTGGCTGATAGAATCCTATCAGCCAATCGGAATTCAAGGGACGCCATCTTGGATGACGTCATTTAAAGGAACCGTCATTCATCGGGAAGTCGTCAGCCAGGATGGATGTTCCGCGTCGGCGGGATGAAGATGGATCCGGAAGAAAGAAGATTGAAGATGCCGCTTGATAGAAGACTTCAGCCGGATGATGGATCTCTTCAGCCCCCGCTTGGATCAAGACTTCAGCCGGATGATGGACCTCTTCAGCCGGATGATGGACCTCTTCAGCCGGATGATGGACCTCTTCAGCCGGATAATGGACCTCTTCAGCCCGATGATGGACCTCTTCAGCCCCCGCTTGGGCTTGGATGAAGATTTCGGAGCCTCTTCTGGATGGATCGTGATACCCGGCGTGGTGAAGATAAGGTAGGGAGATCTTCAGGGGCTTAGTGTTAGGTTTATTTAAGGGGGGTTTGGGTTAGATTAGGGGTATGTGGGTGGTGGGTTGTAATGTTGGGGGGGTATTGTATGTTTTTTTTACAGGCAAAAGAGCAGAATTCTTTGGGGCATGCCCCGCAAAAGGCCCTTTTAAGGGCTGGTAAGGTAAAAGAGCTTTTCTATTTTTATTTTAGAATAGGGTAGGGCATTTTTTTTATTTTGGGGGGCTTTGTTATTTTATTAGGGGGCTTAGAGTAGGTGTAATTAGCTTAAAATTGTAATATATTTTTTTTATTTTTTTTTTAATATATATTTGGTTTTTATTCGATTTTCAAACAACAATAAATGAAAAAACAAGTTATACAAACAAAGAGATTAGCATGAGACATAAACAATTGCTAGAAAACAGATCTTATAAATGGAGGGAGTTTGAGCTTCCCTCGACAATAGTAGAAGAAGTCCATGTGATATTTAGTCTCTTCATATGTGCTAAGAGAAAAATTCTGGCAGTCTTCTAAATATGGAAAGGCTTAAAGTTCTAGAGTAGTGTTCAATGCCAGACCCCATTATGACCGGACCCTTCTGCAGAGTTACAATATTCTCTAACAATTATAACAATAATAAAAGAAAAAATAATAATAAAAATAAATAATAAATTAACTGGAACAAATATTAAAAGATAGGGTGAAATACAAAAGGTTAAGTGTACTCGGGTGTAAGCGTGGCAGGTCTCCTAAGAAAATGAATGGAATATCGTGTGGGTGAAAGCATAAAGTATACAGTATTGCATTATGTGAAAAGAGTAAGGGAGTGAGCTTGCCTAAATTTCCCTGAGACTTTTACTTGGGTAGGGCTAGCGTAAATGACTCCCATAGAAAGAGCATATCTTCAAAAAATTCTAGATTATCCGTACTAAGATAGTGGAATCTTTCCAATACTAAATCCGAGGTGACAAGCTTTCTCCATGCACTAACACTAGGTATTGTTGTGGATTTCCAATGTCTGGGTATCATTTGTTTTGCTGTATTTATCATGATTTGGAATAACTGTCTGCGCAACTTACAAGCTACCTGGGGAGTCTTTTGAAGCAATATCAACTCCGGGTCTGGGATCAATTGAGTGGATAAAACCTGATTAACGTTTTCAAAGATCTCCAGCCAAAATTGTCTAATTGGCTCGCATTCCCACCATATATGTTTCATGCTTCCTTTGTTTCATGCTTCCTTCCGAGTCACACCCCCTCCAACATGTGCCTGGACTGTTTTTATATATTCGTCTTAGTCTTGAAGGTGTCATGTACCAGCGCATGCAAATTTTAATATTTGTTTCTTTTGCTCTTGAAGAGTGTGCCAACTGAGACAATCTTAGAAATCTAGAGAGCCATTCTTTGGGAGGCGTATCTAATGCTAGTTCCTTATCCCACCCTATTGTATATGAAGGTAATTTGTCAAATCTATTGTCTAATACTAATTTATATAAGGAGGAGATTGATCCCAGAAGTTCTGAACCATTTGAGCAGGCTTGTTCAAACTGTGTAAGTGGGCGTGTGAGGTCTGCTCTGTATTTATGTGAAAAAATGAAGTGTCTAGCCTGATGATAGTTGAACCAGGAGGTGAAGAAGGGTAGGGACAATGAGTCGATTTGCTGTTTTGTCCTTAGTTTATTTTTATCTAATAATGTATGTATTGGGATCTGGGAATTCAAAATGGTATTTGTGTTTGTGCTTCTCTCTACCTGTAGGCCAGGGGGGAATTCAGGATTTGATAGTAGGTTCATGAGTGGAGAGTATTTAGTGGAAATTTTCGGGTGTGTTTTAAGAACAGACAACCAATCTTTCCAAGTCTGATTGGTGATATATGATTGGGAGACTGTTGGTTTTTTCACGGCTGAGGGATTCCAGCACCTGTTGCCTAGGTTATCTGTGCCTGCTAAAGATGTTTCTATCTGTACCCATCCCTTAGACTGATCACTCTCGTATCTGCACCATTCCATAACTCTCTGAAGTGAAACAGCTAACTTGTATGAGCCAAGGTGAGGCACACCAAGACCCCCCTGTGTCGTAAGTTTATAGATTGTGCTTTTGCTAATACGCGGGGGTCTGCGTCGCCAGATATAGTCATTCATTATTTTTTGTAGTGTATTAATCTCTCTGGAGATGTTCTGGATAGGCACAGTCTGTAGTATGTATAGTGCTTTGGGTAACAGTACCATTTTTGCTGCCTGGATCCTGCCCAACCAAGAGACATTCTTTAGTAGCCAGGAGGAGGTTAATGATTGATATTCAGTAATCAATTTCTCATAATTATATTTGCGTGCGAGTTGTCTGTCTGGGGTAAGCTAAATACCTAGGTATTTAAGGCATTTGATTTGCACTTTAAGGGGGCATTGTGACTTAATAGCTTCTAAAACCGGGTGTGGAACCTTTACTGGTAGGATTTCAGATTTTGACATATTAACTGAAAAATTAGACACTATTCCAAAAGATGCGAGTTCCGATAAAGCGTGGGTGATAGATGTCAGCGGGTCTGTCAGCGTTAATAATAAGTCATCAGCATAAATGGCGAGTTTATGGTTCCTAGAACCTATCTGAATCCTCTGAATGTTATCATTAGATCTGATTTTAATTGCTAGTGGTTCTAGAGATAGAATGAACAGTAAAGGTGAGAGGGGACAACCCTGTCTGGATCCGTTTCTAATTTCAAAGTGTTCGGACAGGGTCCCATTAACCCTGATCTGTGCCGTTGGATTAGTGTAGAGGGACATTATTTTTTGTATGAAATGATCAGGGAAGTTATACCGTCTGAGAGTCATCTGTAAGTAGGTCCAGTCAAGTCTGTTGAATGCCTTCTCGGCGTCGGTAGATACAAATAGAGTCGGGATATCTGTCGAGTGCACAAAATCTAGTAAGTTTAGGGCTTTCACTGTGTTGTCTCTTGCTTCCCTAAGTGGCACGAAGCCTGCTTGGTCTTGGTGAATTAGTAGTGGTAGGACCTTATTTATTCGGGTGGCTAGAATTTTTGCGTATAGCTTTAGATCTGTATTAAGTAGCGAGATTGGCCTGAAGTTGGCCGGTTGGTCTGGTGCTTTACCTGGTTTCTCCAGAACTGTCACAACGGCCTGAAGCATGGTGTCTGGGAAACAAGAACTTTCTGACACATAGTTGAATAATAAGGTCAGATAGGGGGCGAGGTATTTGGAGAAGGTCTTATAATAAAGGCCGGAGAAGCCGTCTGGACCTGGCGCTTTGTTAGACTTTAGGGTTTTTATTGCTGCTATCACTTCCCTGAGGGTAAAGGGTTGATCTAAGACTTTGGTCTGTTCAGCATTTAACTGCGGGACCTGTATTTGGTCTAAATACTGTTTGCAGTGATATAGGTGAGACTGTGCGTTCCTGTTTGGGTATAGATTATAAAGTTTATGGTAGTATGCCTTGAATTCCTCTGCTATCTTGTGAGTGTCTTCTACCTGTCTACCTGACTTGCTCTTAATTGAGTGTACATATGTGCGTTGTTGTCTTTTCTTTAAGGCTCTTGCTAGCCATCTACCTGGTTTATTACCTTCCCTATAGAATGTTTGTTGGAAGGACAGTAATTGCCTCTGTGTGTTCAGCTGGAGTAGTCTATTAATTTGGTCTCTTTTGATATTAAGTTTTTCCAAGATTAACGGGCAGTCAGGGTGTTGTTTATGTTGGCAGTCTAAGTCGGCTATGTCTTTGGCTAAGGAGGAGTATTTCTCCCTCCTTTTCCTCGTTATGTATGCTTTGCTCTTAATAAGCTCCCCTCTGATCGTACTTTTGTGGGCCTCCCATAAAGTTGTGATGTTAACATCAGGGGATTCATTCATGGAGAAATAAGATTTGATATGTTTAGCTAAGCTGTTTATTTGTGCTTTCCCTTTTAATAGTGATTCGTCAAGTCTCCACTGAAAAGTTCTGAGAGGGGCTGAGGGCCACAATATTCTACAGAAGACCAAGGAGTGGTCGGACCAGGTAGTGTGTATGATATCGGCCGCTTTCATGTAGGAGAGTACCAGGTGATCTATAAGAATATAATCTAGTCTAGAATAACACCTATTTGAGTTTGAGAAGAAGGTAAAATCTTTCTTCTGTGGGTTCATATATCTCCATGAATCATGTACCCCTAACAATTTAAGATTGTTCCAAATAGTTTGCATTTTGGGTATTTTAAGTCTTGTATCTGGATTGGTGCAATCTATTTTAGGATTTAGGGGGACATTGAGATTGCCTGCTAGAATTAAAGATCCTTTAGTATGTGACAGAATGGAATTAGTAATAGTATTAATGAATTTGCTTTGGAATCTATTTGGGGCATAAACATTCACTAATGTTATAGGTTTACCAAATAAAAGTCCTGTGATGCATAGAAATCTACCATCCTTATCATGTTCTATGTGGGTTTTAGTAAAGGCAATGGATTTGTGTATCAATATGCTAACTCCATTAATTTTTTTGGCTGGGTTGGAACTGTGAAAGTGTAGGGGGTAGTTAGAGGAAAAAAACTTAGGAACATGCCCATGTTTGAAGTGTGTCTCCTGCAACATTAGGATGTGTCCTCCTTTCTTGTGTAGATCTATTAAAGCCATTCTGCGCTTGTTTGGGCAATTAAATCCCTTGACATTTTGAGTGAGGATGACTACTTCCTGTGTGTTATCCCTACTCATACCTGTACTCACTGTTGGATGTTATGTTAGAGAGGTGAGACTTCCTGCCACACCTACCAAAGTGTAAACCTGAGTACCTTTCTCTGTGGAGATAAATAAAAACAATAACAATAAAAAAGAAAATAAAGAAAAAATTTACAAATAACAAATGAACATTCCAAGCACTACCTCTTAGTATGAGGAGTGTTAGTTGTAACATCAAAACTAAGGGAGAATAGTTCTCCCTACTGGCTGAGAGAAAGCAATGTCAAACAGTGAGCCAAACAAAACTATAAAAACATATTTCTGTGGGTTAATACATAGAAATGTAAAAAAAACTAAATTATTAAGTCAACATGAAATTTGACAACTTGCGGCCTTGTCTCTTAGACGTCGGGCACCCGAGATCTGCACCACAGGCACCTGAAATTTATCACTAACAGTAAGAACTTTAGATAACCATTACTTGTACATTATGTGCTACCTATGTCTCATGACACATATGTGTAATCTTGGAGTAGTCCACAAATCATAGCACCTAAAAAAAAAAAAAAAGGATTATATTAAGTTTGCATTACAAGATAGCAAAAAGAAAAGGAAAAGGATACTATTGAGACAGTCCCGATCATCCCTTCTCCTTCATCTGCGACTGACTGTTTGAATTGGTTCGACGAATCTTTTTCTGCTGGACTTGTTGCCACTCTTTTCTCTGTGGCAAGGGGCCACTGTTGGCTCCGGAGCTTGATTGATCCTAAGTGGCTTGTGTTTTCACCCCTTCCGGGGTTGGGATGTCTAGGTCTGTGCACATCTTTGGAATATCTTCTGGTGAAGAACAAGTGAATCTCCTACCCTGCCGTAGAATTATGAGTTGAAAGGGGAATCCCCATCTGTAGATAATGTTCATCTTTCGAAGTAGAACAGTGAGCGGCTTAAGCTCCCTTCTTTTAGCTAGTGTTCTCTGGGAAAGGTCCGCGAAGAGTTGTATATCAGCGTTCTCATACTTGATGGGTTGTTTTTCACGGGCCTGCTTCATAATTTCTTCTTTTTCCCTAAAGTTTGTAATGCGGACAATCACATCTCTTGGGGGCTGTGATTCCAGAGGCCTGGGTCGCAGTGCCCTATGGGCTCTATCTATGTCTATTTTTGAGGGTGACTCCGTCTGTTTTAGGAAGTTAAAGAGGTCTTGTAGATATTGGTCTAAGTCATTGGTAGGAATAGCTTCGGGGATGCCTCTGATTCTAATGTTGTGCCTTCTGCCTCTATTCTCTGCATCGTCCATTTTTTCTTCTAGGTCTCTGATATCTTCATGCTGTTTATGAATAATGTTATGCAGGTCTGTTATTGCTAATGCATGTGCATCTTGTGTGTTCTCCACTACTTCCACCCTGTGACCGATTTCTGCTATTTCCTTTTTTAGGTCACTGATTTCATCTTTAATGCATTGCTTTACTTGCAAGATTAAGGTGGAAAAGTCTTTTTTTGAGGGCAGGGATTCAAACAAGGCTTTTGGTATTGTAATAGTGTCAGTTGTGGTTTCTGGGTCAGATTCTGACGAAGAAGATGCTGCAAGTGATTCAGGGTCTTCGGTGATACTGGTAGCAGTGGATTGAGCTTCCACTGATTTAAAGTAGTTGTTAACAGAAGGAGTTGTGTTGCAACGAGGCTTGGGGCCTAGTCCCTTTTTGCTCAGCTTCTTAGGGGACATAGTTATTTCTTGGGAGTGCAGCTACCCTGCTCAAGTCTTACTTATGAACTGTTAATTGAGGCCTGTGAGACCCGCTATAGTATATTTATAAATGAGTCTCTAAAGCATGAAAACGGTGTGCCAGGTGCAAATTACAGAGAAAGAGACAAGGGGGCCTCTATGATAGACGAATTACCATAATGTCTGTCTCATAGTATAAGATGCTGTAAGTTATGTCCTTATTGCTTTATTATATCGTAGGCTAAGTTTCATAGGGCCGCATATCACCCACCTTCTTCTATATGAGGTTTCTTTTAGGGCCTATAGTCCACCATACGGCGTCACATGTAGGAGTACTCTGTGCATTCTCCCCTTTGTTTCCACAAGCACAGAGATGGCCAGTTATTTAAAGTTAGTATAGGGGTTCAGGTTTTCAGGAATGCTCGTATGATATGCACCCCACCTTTCTCCCTCCGGTACCCTGTGTAAGGTGCTCCGTAAGAAGCGCGGCCTATTACACCGATACTGTGTATGGCCGTAATTTTAAAATGGGCTGTGTGTTTGTTTCTTTATGTTAGCACATACGTGCTCTCTCCTGGTAAGTGTTTTCCCACTCTGTCTTACCGCACATCCAGTCGGGTATGTAGCTGCAGGACCCGGCGTGCTGTGTATTTGAGCGCCAGAGATGCTATGGCGGCGTGGGTGAAGCGCGCCTCAGTCACTGCTCACATCATTCCGATAATCCGGTGCTCCTCAAATCAGCGCAGATCAGATCCGTACTTATTGTGCAGTTGTCCCTTATATTGATGGCTCCTTTACTGCCGTTTTTCTTAGATTTTTCTTCCTCTCAGCCAGTTTGGGCACTGGAGCTCTATTAAGCCGCGGCCATCTCCCTGGCTGGCTAGCTCCGCCCCCCCCTCAAAATTGTAATATTTTTATAATGTTTGTAAATTATTTTTTTATTTTTTGTAACTTAGTTCTTTTTTTATTTTTTGTACTTTAGTTAGTTTATTCAATTGTATTTATTTGTAGGTATTTGTTTGTAATTAATGTATTGATAGTGTAGTGTTAGGTTTAATTGTAGATAATTGTAGGTATTTTATTTACTTAATTTAGGATTTATTTTACAGGTAATTTTGTAATTATTTTAACTAGGTAGCTATTAAATAGTTATTAACTATTTAATATCTATTGTACCTGGTTAAAATAAATAAAAAGTTGCCTGTAAAATAAATATAAATCCTAAAATAGCTACAAAATAATTATTATTTATATTGTAGCTATATTAGGGTTTATTTTACAGGTAAGTATTTAGCTTTAAATAGGAATAATTTATTTAATAAGAAATCATTTATTTCGTTAGATAAAAATTATATTTAACTTAGGGGGGTGTTAGTGTTAGGGTTAGACTTAGCTTTAGGGGTTAATAAATTTAATAGAGTAGTGGTGAGGTCCGGTCGGCAGATTAGGGATTAATACATGAAGTTAGGTGTCGGTGATGTTAGGGAGGGCAGATTAGGGGTTAATACTATTTATTATAGGGTTATTGAGGCGGGAGTGAGGCGGATTAGGGGTTAATAACTTTATTATAGTAGCGGTGAGGTCTGGTCGGCAGATTAGGGGTTAATAATTGTAGGTAGGTGGCGGCGACGTTGGGGGCGGCAGATTAGGGGTTAATAAATATAATATAGGGGTCGGCGGTGTTAGGGGCAGCAGATTAGGGGTACATAGGGATAACGTAGGTTGCAGCGGTGTGCAGTCGGCAGATTAGGGGTTAAAAAAATTTCTTAGAGTGGCGGCGATGTGGGGGGCCTCGGTTTAGGGGTACATAGGTAGTTTATGGGTGTTAGTGTACTTTAGAGCACAGTAGTTAAGAGCTTTATGAACCGCCGTTAGCCCAGAAACCTCTTAACTCCTGGCTTTTTGCTGCGGCTGGAGTCTTGTCGTTAGATTTCTAACGCTCACTTCAGCCAAGACTCTAAATACCAGCGTTAGAAAGATCCCATTGAAAAGATAGGATACGCAAATGGCGTAGGGGGATCTGCGGTATGGAAAAGTCGCGGCTGGAAAGTGAGCGTTAGACCCTTTCCTGACTGACTCTAAATACCAGCGGGCGGCCAAAACCAGCGTTAGGAGCCCCTAACGCTGGTTATGACGGCTAACGCAGAACTCTAAATCTAGGCGTATATTAATATAACAGGGTTGGTTACGCAAAACTGGGGATTGGGTAATACATGGATTATCTATCTTTTTAAACAACAAAAATTCGTGTGTTGACTATCCCTTTAAAATGAAAACGTTTTTCCAATATACCTATGTTTGCAAACATCAAACCCTCACTCCAATCTGTTATCCTTGCAATGTTTTTGAATTAGAGTCAAATCTCCAGTTAATAAGAGAACCTTTTTTGGGGGATTTTTTTACACGGATCTCTTATGGTTTCTCATGAATTTGTACTGTTACTGCATCAGATACTTCACATAATGAAAATAACATAAAACAATATGAAAATGTCAGTTGCACATGTCTTAATTAATTATGTAATAAAACTGCATTCAAATTGATAAGGCAGTTGTCATCTTTATTCAATTAACATTACAAATGTTGTGGCGCTATACAAATAAATGATGATAATATTTTAATTTCACATTCTGTACATTTTGCTTCTGTGTAGGTCTACAACAAACATTGAAAAAGCCTGGTTTTTTATTTTTATAGTTTTATATGTTTACCCAATCAGAATATTGGAAAACCCAGTGTTCTGGATTTTTCACAGGTAGTTTAAAATACTTGAAAGTCAAAATTAAACTTTAATGGTTCGGACAGAGCTTACCATTTCAAGAAACTAATTTCAAATCTACTTTGATTTCTTGGTATCCTTTGTTGAAAATCATACCTAGATACTCTCAGAGCAGCAATACAGGACTGAAAGCTATCTGATGATTGGTGGCTAGCTATACAGATATGACTCATGTCATTGGCTCACCAGATGTGTTTTAGCTAGGTCCTAGTAGTGTATTTCTGCTCTGGAGCTGACTTTAACTATGTGTCTAACTAAAATAATAAAATAATAACACTTTTTTAACACATTAGAACATTTTCTTCTTGCAATTTTATTTCCCTGGGGTACTTATATTTTACATTAGCAGATTTTTCTTTTACATTGGCTAAAAGTAATGCAAATAAATCTTAAAACGTATCATTCCAGATTTGTATCTTTTCTATTATTTAGTATGTACAGGACTGATATTAAATTTGTTTTCACAAACAATGTTTTAAGTGCTACTGCAAACCTCTTAGGCAATGAAAAGGTTAATAAACTAGTAACACACACACATATGCCTTTCCAAATCTTGATAAATTTGAGCCACAGCTTTTGTAGGCACATTCCATCTATGGAATTATGGAAAATCCGACCAAAGGAAATCTGTGTAAATGTCACTTGGGGAGCTTACTACAGTGTAAATGGAACTTTCCTATGGAAATACTATTCTGCTAAATAAGCTAGATGTGTATACTGAAAATGAGGACTCAGGGTGAACATTTAAATCTTTGTTCTGTAGTAGGTTTTCTTCATGCATGTAAGTGAGCTTACTTTTGGGAAATTGTAGTTAATCAATTTCAGTCTAGCTTAGGCTGTGAGATACATTTCAATACTGCTAAAACTCTAATACACAAGATAATTTAATGTTACATTAAAAGTTACCAGTCCTTGACTATAGAGTCAATCGCAATCCTGTGCTTAGTTTTGTCAGATAATTTTTTAACTTCAATGCTTTTTTACAGTGATCACAATCCCAGAATGCTTTAGCTGTTAATACCCCTAAAAATCATTACCTTCCAAAAACAACAAAAAAATGTTATCTGTATTGTTAATCTTGCAATTTTGTAAATAAAAAACAAAATGTACATGATTAAGGACAAACACAATGTGGATTTAAAAGGTTTCATGATTAAAACACAGGTTGATGAAGAAGAAGAAGAAGAAGAAGAAGAAAAAACAAAAAAACAAAGGTTGAAGGGTCTGTAGGTTGATTGATCCCTTTTTATAGCATGTAGTGACAATTAGTCGTTGTACTCCAAGGCCATACATATATGTGTGTAGATCTTTATCAGGGATGTGAACAGGGGAGCTATTATGGGATTCTGCTAATTTGTATTAGCATTTTTTTTTTAACTTTAATAGATTGAGGAGGAAGAGTTGTTTTTGTTTGGTGACGTTGCTTTCTATCCAATATGGTGGTGGGAAATTTCAGTGTATTTTGCTCATGCTGGGGTACTCTGTAATACGTCAAAAAGTGTTATACAGGGTTTTTTAAGTCCTTTTAGATATGGACTTTGAAAAATGAAAATTGGCCCCTCAAATGTTTTATGAAGTATTGAGAATTTGGATTGTGATGAGATAAATAGGTCTGGCACATGTTAAGCATAGGACTATTTTTTACCAAAGCGATAATGAAAAAAGTGCTGCTAATAAGTAATGAAGTGACTAATTGTGATCTCACCAACATTAAAAAGGGCTCATCAGCAGCTGTTAACATGCTGATAATTATCACACAATAGATTGTGATCAACCACATAGGCACTAGTGGTCCAGTGTTGAATAGGGCAGCAAAGCCATTCAGGGCACCATTGGCCCCTTGATCTCGGCTCCCTTAAGCTCTAGAAACATCCAAGATCCACCGTTTGAAAGACAATTGCCTGCTCTTCCAAATGTTGTCTTGGGTATGTAAAGTTACAATTTAAATAAATAAAAGACAAAATGTATGCTTTCCTGATAAATTAATTTATTTCATGGGGGTAAGAGCCCACTAGCCATTACTCCTGGGATTCAAGTCCTGGCCGCTAGGAGGAGGCAAAGATTCCCAAACACAAAACCAAAGTATAACAGGCCTCTAGAAATGGATGAGTAAACAGCTGTAAATGTCAGTAGAACTATAATGCTGTAATAGTGATATTGGAAAGAATGATAGTAATAAATAGCAAGAATGGGAAAATTGCTTGTATAGAATGGTATAAACCTCCACCTGTTCAATCTATAATCAAACTGTAAATGACTAATACAATCAATGTGATGCTTAGGATTCAGATAAAAATGAATCCCCGTTGTTAATAAATGTAAAGCCACTGTGGGGTTCAGTGCCTATATATGGTTACTCTTTACAATCCATTTCTTTAGTGGTCAGTAGAGGAAAGTCAGTCTTTCTGTAATCCTGTTTTAAAATTATATTCAGGATGGAACAGCATAACGATGATGGTTATAATGTTAAGTGTAAGTTATTCATATATTGAGTACAGCCTCTTATCTAGACAACTTGCTTAGTAGCCCAGTATGAAATAATAATCTTAAAAACAGGGTCACTCTACACATAACTGCTATCCTTCGCCCGCATCTCCTGTTTTCATTAGCAGGAGCTGGACACCAAAGGGGGCACACAATGATTGGAGGATGCCGGATTCGTCATTGATATGCTAAAGAAAGCAGGAGATGCAAGTGGAGGATCTGCGTTATGTTTACCATAACACAAATGTAAGTATTTTTAAAAATATAATAAAAAGAAACAAAGAAAGTGAACGTCTCAAGATACATTCAAAAGACTAGGGTACAGCACTCATTCTGGTAAACATCAAAGCAAAAAAATAAAAAATGGGGACATTGTGTCAGCTAAAGCAGTGATTTTTAACCTTTTTTTTGCCGTGGCACACTTTTTTACATTAAAAAATCCTGTGGCACACCACCATCCCAAAATTTTTAAACAAATCACACATTGTAGCCTAATACAGCATATATATATACACATACACACAAACACACACTTACTGTATGTATGGTGCTGTTATGCCATGCCTCCTACAAACTACCCCTGCACTGGGAGTAAAAAACAAGCAAAGTTTAAAAAATATTTCACACTGTTGTCAGTCTGCCGTGGCACACCTGAGGATCTCTCACGGCACACTAGTGTGCCACGGCACACTGGTTGAAAAACACTGAGCTAAAGCATACAAAATTGATAAATAGGCAAATATACATGTAATACTAATAAAATACCCTAATGGGTCCCTCACTAAGGAGCTAAGGCCGGCTAGTAATCTAATATTGTGCACCACCACTACTATAATATTCCAAAGTACAGCACAAGTTCAATACAGTGCATCCAAGAATGTGGCAGACCAAGCCAAAAGACCGGTCTTTCCGACTCTTCCCAGTGAGTCTGAAGGCCATATACATATGAGCTATGAGCTTTTTCCAAAGTGAAAGAGAGGCTGGAAACCTGATAGCATGGCTTACTGTCTGTAAAGAGACACACTGCATACCCATAGTGGGTGGCATCCTTCCTCCTTGATAACTCATATCCATATGGCCTTACCTGTTTCTTCCTGTGTGGCCGCTCCTCCAAACTGTAATCTGCTTGATCAAGGGTACCTTCCTGGTACTGTAGTCCGTGGGGGTTTCCCACTATGGGTATGCAGTGTGTCTCTTTACAGACAGAAAGCCATGCTATCAGGTTTCCAGCCTCTCTTTCACTTTGGAAAAAACCTGCTGAGACCAGGGAGCTCATAGCTCATATGTATATGGCCTTCAGACTCACTGCGAAGAGTCGGAAAGACCGGACTTTTGGCTTTTGCTGCCACATTCTTGGATGCACTGTATTGAACTTGTGCTGTACTTTGGAACATTATAGTAGTAGTGCACCACATTCGATTTCTAGCTGGCCTTAGCTCCAATTAGGGTATTGTATTAGTATTATATGTATTTTTGCCTATTTAGCAATTTGTATGCTTTAGCTGACACAGTGTCCCCGTTTTTAATGTATCTTATTTGAGACATTCACTTTCTGTGTTTTTTTTTATTATATTACTTGTTACTAGGTTGTACCTTCTGGGTATCTTTTGATATAATTGTTATTGAGGGTGAGCAGACTTCCTTGCTTTATTTTAAAAAATAAGCGTCTTTGTAAACTTTAATGTATTAAAGTGCCCCAGTTTTTAAGATTATTATGTCATACTGGGCTTTAATTCGTTAAAGTTTACAATCACTTTAGCAAAGGGTCTTTTTTACTCTGTCTTATGAGATCTGACAATGGTAATAACACCCCAAAACACATAGCAAAACCATTGTAATCAACACTACAGCTGACTGCCTATTCTGTTGCAATATTCTGTTTATTTTCACTCTAAACTGAGATTTATAGCATCCCATTCTCACTTTGGAGTACAAAATGAACCATATGCATTAGTGCCTCTCACATTTTATTCTCAGTTCTGCTCTTCAATGGTCTAGTTTTTGATTTATCACCTTTGCAAGGTATACTGAATATAAGTACTACTAGAGCACTATGAGTATATTTGTATCTTTGTATTTCCTCGAGCCAATATATAATTTGTTCTTTTTGTGTGATCATTATTCCTTATTAGATGGATTATTATTACTGAATAAATAATTTGTTTTATGATGCACGGTCTATTCAGAAGATCAAAGCTTGCTATTATTTCAATAGTAGGATTATGGTTTACTCTTTTTTTTTAAAGCAAAGCAGTAAGCAATTTTCAAATACAATTTTGCTGTTGACATGCTGAAAAGTTACTAATTCTTCTTCTTACATAGGTTGTATGATAAAATGGGGTTTGGGTAAATAGTATATAAATTTGTATTTTTATTGAAAAGCGTAAATAATAAATCAATGTTTTTCAATTCCAGTCCTTAAAGGGACATTGCTATTCAGAAAAAGAGTGAAAAAAGAAGGGAGAGGGATAGTACAAGGTAGTGGGAAAGGTAAATGAAATTATATTATAGAGAAAGTAGTGTGAAAGGATTATGGGTGAGCAATCGGGATATCTAGCTATGTAATACTGGTATTTTCAAGGGAAGCCATTCGTAGGGTCATTTGCTTGAGAAGAATGGGTTGCGGTTTCAATCAGCAAAAAAACAGCTATTTCAAAAATAAAAATAAAAATAAATGACAAATGTTCTATATATGTAAATGTTAAATAGCTGGTATAACAAAGTAATTGAGAACACATTACGGGGAAACATGCTTTACAGAACAGTGTGACTTTTAGGGTTACATACAAAATAAATTATTTAAAAGCATTTTATGTAATATAGTAGTGCATTTTCTTGCAGTGATATATAGCTAAAGAAGAGAAGTATCTGGATAGCTATATTTGGTATATTATTGATATGTGTGAATGATTTGTTATTTCATTAGTAAGTTTTTGCTATTGCTTATTATTAGAGTAAAAAGGCCAGAGGTGGGTGGGAATGCCTTGACAGAAGTGGGTGTCACCTGTGCATAAAGCTTTTTTCTTTTGTATTCTTTGTGAGTAGATTGAACTACAGGTATTGGCATATTCTGACAGAGATGCACTATGTATCAAGGAAGTTGAAAATCAGCACACATATACCTGCAGAGATTAAATATATCCAGGTCCATGTTCTATTTTATTACAGATTAAGGATTGAAAGCTCAACCTTTTTGTAAAGTTTGTCATTACTAGTTTTACTATTATTACTTTTTGCATGATCGTGTATATAATGATGTGAAATATTTTTTTACATTTGAGTATTTATGCATTTCTTTCTTTCTGGAATAAGTATGTTTTCTGATGTTTAATCTTATTTCTGGGGGTCCGATGATTTAAAGGTTTATGGGCTGTCAAAATTATTTAAGAATCCTCGCCAGTTCCTTTGCTTTGCTGTGGAATGATCTAAAGACACTTTTGACCCTGAAAACAGGGTTTCTCATTAAGGGCATATACAACAATTTCATTTGGGATGGAGATGCAAAAACTGCACAATGAAAATAGTAATTTTAACTATCATACAAAATGAATAATTAAACCACTCACAAAAAGTATGCAGGGAAAAATATTGTTACAGTGCATCAAAAATTGTAACAAAATTGTTCACCAAAAATTTAATTTGATCAAAAACCTAAAATTTGTATGTAAATTAAACAGGAATAAATCACATTAAATATGCACAGCATAAATTGTAATTTAACCCCTTAATGACCTGCGCCGTACCCTGTACACCGATGGTCGTTAAGCCCTTAAGGACCAGCGTCATACCCTGTACGACGCTGCTGTCCTGGCCTCTCTCTGCCGCAATCTCGCTAAAAGCAGCCGATGTACCGATGTACTCTGTGGCCCTCTCTGCATCAGGCAGCGGTGGTGCCTATCATTTGTGGCGTAGGAGGGTAAGAAGGGAGGCAGATGGGCGGCCCATCTCTGCAGGGGGGGCAGGAGCGAGTGGGACCGCAACGCTACAGAAAAAAATCCCACAGAGTGGCAGGGAGGGGGAAGGAGGGAGGGGGGAGGAGAGAGAGGGGGATCATACTGTGAAGGTGGGATTAGAGGGTGGGAAATCAATCTGGGAGGGGGAAATAAGGGTGAGGGGCAGCTACACAACAAAAATAAATATGTGTGTGTTTTTTTTTAATTAAATAAATTTGGCAAATTTTGGAAAACTTGGTACTGCCAGACAGCTGCAAGTACCTAAGATGGTGATAAATAGTTAGAGGAGGGAGGGTTAGAGAGATTTTCTGGAGGGATCAGGGAGGTGGGAAGGTATTATTATTATTATTATCGGTTATTTGTAGAGCGCCAACAGATTCTGCAGCGCTGTAAACAGAGGGTAGTACAACAAAACAATTAAAGGGATCAAATGGGTAGAGGGCTCTGCCAAGAGTTGCACTGTTGTAATCAGCTCTTAAGAAGGTGATCTACAAACAGCTGGACTTAAGGGGTTCAGGGGATAGCAATGGAGGAGCGGAACTGGTATAAAGAAAGGTTAGCGTAGGTTGTATGCATCCCTGAACAGTAGAGTCTTTAGGGAGCGCTTGAAGCTTTTTAAACTAGGGGAGAGTGTTGTGGGGCGAGGCAGAGAGTTCCACAAGATGGGAGCCAGTCTGGAGAAGTCCTGTAAATGGGAGTGCGATGAGGTAACCAGAGAGGAGGAAAGTAGGAGGTCATGAGCAGAGCGAAGGGGACGGGAGGGAGAGTATAGGTAATCTTACACTAAGAACAATAATAATAATTAAAAAAAAAAATAGGTGTAAAACTGCATACTGGCAGACTGTCTGCCAGTACTTAAGATGGGGGTGACCATTGGGGGGTGGGGCAGGAAAGAGAGCTGTTTGAGAGGGATCAGGGGGTGGGAAGCGTCAGGTGGGAGGCTGAGCTCTACACTAAAGCTAAAATTAACCTTACAAGCTAACTAATTAACCCCTTCACTGCTGGGAATAATAAAAGTTTGGTGCACAGCTGCAATTAGCGGCCTTCTAATTACCAAAAAGCAAAGTCTGCTATTTCTGAACAAATGTGATCCCAGAGAAGCTTTTACAACCATATTTGTAAATAATTTGAATGAGAAACCTAAAGTTTGTGAAAAAGTTAACGATTTTTTTTTATTTGATCGCATCTGGCGGTGAAATGGTGGCATGAAATATACCAAAAAGGGCCTAGATCAATACTTTGGGTTGTCTACTAATTTTTTTTAATTGTTTTGATAGGTAAATAAAAAAAAACAAGGCTTTATTTCTGTTTAAATGGAGTGATGGCAAAAATCCTAAAAATGCTCTGGTCTTTTGAGGAAGTTTTAGTCTGAAATGCCCAGTCCTTAAGGGGTTAAAGGGACAGTCTAGTGAAAATTAAACTTTCATGATTCAGATAGGGCATGCAATTTTAAACATTCCAATTTGCTTTTATCATCAAATTTGATTTGTTCTCTTGGTATTCTTAGTTGAAAGCTAAACCTAGGTAGGCTCATATGCTAATTGCTAAGCCCTTGAATACCACCTCTTATCTGAATGAATCTGACAGTTTTTCACAGCTAGGGGGCGTTAGTTCATGTGTGCCCTATAGATAACATTGTAATCACGCCCGTGGAGTTACTTATGAGAGGGCACTGATTGGCTAAAATGCAAGTCTGTCAAAAGAACTGAAGTAAGG
The DNA here is from genome assembly GCF_027579735.1 of Bombina bombina. NCBI lineage: Eukaryota > Metazoa > Chordata > Amphibia > Anura > Bombinatoridae > Bombina > Bombina bombina. Next base: position 237,870,405 of record NC_069504.1, on the reverse strand, counting down.
GAGAGGGGGAATGGGTAATAAATGGATTATCTTTCTTTTTAAATAATAAAAAATCTGGAGTAGACTGTTCCTTTTAAGTACACCGAATGTGCAAAAATCACATAGAAATTTGTACTTCTAAGTACAAAATACAGAGTGTAATTGTTGTTTTTTCATAAACTAGGCTGAACATGTGCGTTCCATGGGCGTGTATGAAATTGTCTCTCAAATCCTAGTCTAATTATTTAAAAAAAAAAATTCCTTACACTCAATGTTTTTTGTTGCAACAAGGTGGCGAGCTTTTATCAAAATACTTAAAACACTAATTACTCTGAAAGGAGAACCTATCCAAACGAAAATAACAGCAATTTTAAGGTACAGTGCATTGAAAACAACATATTTTGTATTAGGTGTAATATAAATGTTTAAAAATATGCCAGTTACTTCCTGTGTACTTCATCTTCCATTGCAAACTTTTACATTGCATCAGCTCTAATTATTTATATGGGAGACAGCTTGCACCAAGACACATTTTTACATGCCAGATTTTGATCATCTGACCCTAGGTTTTAATTTTGAGTTTTATAATAAATATAATCTTAAATGTTTAGCACTACAGTACTTTTTTCCTTTGTGACACTGGTTTTCAATGATTAGGGTATTACTTTTAAAGCACATATTGTGTTATTTGTGTAGATAGACAGATAAATAGATAGATGATAGATAGATAGATAAATGATAAATAGATGATATATAAATATATTTATATATATATATATATATATAGTAGATAGATAGATAGATAGATAGATAGAGGATAGATAGATGATAGATAGATATATAGATAGATAGATAGATAGATAGAGGATATCTATATATATATATATAAAGATATACAGATAGATGATAGATATATAGATAGATGATAGATAGATGAATGATAAATATATGATACATATATATATATATATATATATATATATATATATATCTAGATAGATAGATCCTAGATAGATAGATAGATAGATAGATAAATAGATAGAGGATATATATATATATATATATATATATATACTGTATATAAAAAGATATATATGATAGATATATAGATGATATATAGATAGATTGACTGCACCCTCAACCTATAGTGTGTACCCATCCCATGCCATTGGAAAACACATAGCTCTGTGTGTTCACCAGCACTCACAGACAACTGTGTGCATTCAGTGCAAAGCAATAAGAAAAAATCACATTCAAAATGTAAAACACAACACACAGAATAACTAGCACTCATGTAGATGCACACACCTAGGGACACACAGAATAACTAGCACTCATGTAGATGCACACACCTAGGGACACACAGAATAACTAGCACTCATGTAGATGCACACACCTAGGGACACACAGAATAACTAGCACTCATGTAGATGCACACACCTAGGGACACACAGAATAACTAGCACTCATGTAGATGCACACACCTAGGGACACACAGAATAACTAGCACTCATGTAGATGCACACACCTAGGGACACACAGAATAACTAGCACTCATGTAGATGCACACACCTAGGGACACACAGAATAACTAGCACTCATGTAGATGCACACACCTAGGGACACACAGAATAACTAGCACTCATGTAGATGCACACACCTAGGGTAAGAACATAAATGGAAGAGTTGGTTACAGATTTTGACCAAATGATAATAAGCCCAGGAGCAGCTTCAAGGTCTCTTCTTACCTGGATCTCTTCCCTACAACAGCACATGGTAGCTTCTAGCCAGACACACTGAGTTGCACACTAGGGCCAACTGGTTCTGAGACACATACAAAACAGAGATTGACTGCATTCTCCAATCGGAATCCACACTGCATTCACACATATACATGCAGTAATGTTAAAAACACTATGCTATTATGCAGGGGGAACTGTTGTGGAGATGTAATAATATAATAAAGTCTCTAGAGAAAGGAGAAAAAGCACGGCCATTTCTAAAGATTTTTTGCTACCCAAATTAAGATACATTTGTTTCACACTCCTTAGCTTGCTGCTTCTTGCTAAAAATGTTTTATAAATATCAGCTTCACTAACTGATAATTGCTGATAACAATAGCATGATAAGTAGTAATTATGCCACTATATTTGTACTCAACAGTTTAAGCAAAGGATATCTTCTTTTTCTGGATTATAATATTCTTTAAACTGTAAATCATGAACTCGCTGCCTTGCTACAATGTATCTGCCCTGGAGACCCGTAAATAAGATTGCGTCTTCATTACATGGTTTTTATAGAGGACGTGCCTCCATATATGCTAAGGCTAAACTTGTTCATGAGAGTGTATTTCAAAGTGCTAGTACCTACAGTATATAATTGAACTCACGGTTACAAATGCTCGTTCCAGTATACAAGTTCAATAATATAGGCACAAGCACTTTGAAAGGCACTCTCAAGAACGAGTTTGGACTTAGTGGACATGGAGGCACGTCCCCTACAAAAAACCCGGTCATGAAGGTGCAATCTCATTTAAGGGTCTCAGGCAGATACAATGTAGCAAAGCAGTGAGTTCACAAAAACATAGGTGATGAAATGTTCAATGGATTTCAAATACAATCTTGCCTTTACAACTAGCTCTCTCTGCAATATTATGAGGGTCTATGAATCTCACCCATTGTTTGTAAGCTCAGTTACTGCAAACCTGCACTATGTGCAGAATTATGTAACATTATTTTTTTAGGTTTACTGTCCTTTTAAGATGACATTTTTCTCAAAATGAATATGGTAATTTATGTTTTATCTAATTCCAAAAGGTGACTAATTATAAAGAAGCTAAGATAAAACGTCTCACTGTAAATAGCATATACCTCTTGCTTGACAGCATTATGAGAATATCCAGGCGTGGTAGAATGACTGCATAAAGGGACAATTAGTTGTGTAATTGGGTGTGGTTGGAATTTATGTACACTAAACTAAAAAATCAACTTAAACTCTGTGACACTAATTACAGGAAAACTTTGTGATACTGATATTATTGCTTTATAGAGCATGAAAACATTGTTTGATCCCCTTGGCTTTGAAAATGTATTTATTTAAAGAGACAATATATTTGGGCTAATATTTAAAGGGTCAGTAAACACCTTGAGATTTCTATATAAAATGTCTAGTTATGCATAATGAAGCAACTAACTTTGCAATATATTTTTAGTATTTATTTTGCCTCCATTTCATGTAATTTAGCTCTGAAAATTGAGCAATTGCTAATTATCAGAACTTGAAATGCACCTGCTGACCTCTCAAGTCTTACTGTGCTAGATATCTGTCCCTAATTGGCTTTATCAGATAACAACTGCAAAACGACTAACTTTATACTAACTTTATGACAGTGGCCGACTTTGTTGTCTGAGGACTAAAGCCCAGATTGGCTCCTGCAAATAAGGGAAATAGTGGGTGGAGTTTGGCTATTGAATAATAATAACTGCAGTAAATTAATTTGTTTTAAATACATTAAGACTTGGCTAATATGTTATTCTACAGCAACAAGAAATGTAATTGCAAAGTGTTTACTGTCCCTTTAAAGCAGCTGCAACAACACCATTTTCAAATGGGCTGGGTTGTCTCTCCAATCCCCCTCTAGTGGTAGAGCTGCCTCTTGTTTACATAGGCTTTCTTAAGCCAGTAATGCAGAACTGAACTGATTGAAATTATTATTAATTATTGGTGTCAGTTTCCTCAGGCAAAAGCCGCTATTTCAAATAACAAAATGGAATATTGGGAATACATTAAAGGGACACTCACGTCAAAATGAAACTTCAATGATTCAGAAATAGCACACCATTTTAAGAATTTTTCAAAATTACTTTCTTTATCAAATTTTTTAGAATGTTTTTTATGCACATTTGCTGAAGCACCAGCTTCTACTGAACATGTGCACAAGTTCACAGGGTATACGTATACTAAGTGAAAAGGGGAATGGGGTAAGTGCGCTAAAAAAGCTAAAGGTATCAGAACAAAGTTTAGTTTTCCTTAATGATCATTAGTATTACATTAATATTTTGATGAAATGTTTATGTTTAGCTATGTTAAACAGTGGTGAAAAAATTATCAGATGTGATCTTCGAAATATATGTTAAAATTATAAATAAAAATTATAAATAAAAATTAATTAATAAAACAAATGTTGATAGAATGTGTTGTTCTTTAGATTTTATGTGCTAAAATTAGGAGTGGATTTAAACTTCTCTAAGTGATATCAAAAAAATAACTAAAAATGTTGCTAACAAGGTGATGTGAAAAAAAGTGTGTCGTTAGCAGTGTTTAAAATTTATTATGTGTGAAAACTCCTTATATAGGGTAATACAGTACTTTTAGGGGCCCATTTATCAAAGGGCTTGCGGACCTGATCCGACACTGCGGATCAGGTCCGCAAGACCTCGCTAAATGCGGAGAGCAATACGCTCTCCGCATTTAACATTGCACCAGCAGCTCACAAGAGCTGCTGGTGCAACGCCGCCCCCTGCTGACTCGCGGCCAATCGGCCGCCAGCAGGGGGGTGTCAATCAACCCGATCGTATTCGATCGGGTTGATTTCCGGCGATTCCTGTCCGCCTGCTCAGAGCAGGCGGACAGGGTTATGAAGCAGCGGTCTTTAGACCGCTGCTTCATAACTTGTGTTTCTGGCGAGTCTGAAGACTCGCCAGAAACACGGCCCTTCAAGCTCCGTACGGAGCTTGATAAATGGGCCTGAGAGACTTAATAGTAGAAAGTGTAATATCAATAGCAATATTTGAGATCGTATATTTATGGGTCCAGAACTGAAAAATAGCAGGTTCCAAGGGACCTAACAGATAGCCCTTATATAGTAAATGCACACAGATGTAAAGAATCTTACATATTTATTATCGATTAAAAGTATTACAATATAACAATTAGAAAGGGGACGTCTCCCCAATTGCACAGCCTAAAGTTTCTCTAAAACCATAAAAATCTAAAAAAACTTAAATAAAACAATCTATGTAATTATCAGCGAATAGTCAAAAACTATATATCATATAAGCACAGTTGAATTTTATGTGGTTAACTCTCGTAATAACTATTATTATGATAGATTCGTTATCTGGACTGAGTTTTTTTGTATCACCTTAAAATTATATGTGGATAGTACAGAGTCTCTATGCAAGTTCCGTAATAGATTGTGATGACACACGGAGGTATGTTTTCTAGGGGTGATTGCACACTCCCTTCAATTGTGGTTAAGACAAATTTTAAAGCTTACTTTTTCTGAGTCCTGGAAGAGCTTCTGGAGCCTGTGTCCGCCGGCTATCTCTCAGCCGAGTCAGCACGCCGCATGGATCTTGGCGTCTGACGTCACCGGTAAATCCGCCGGTTGTCAAAAAAAGAAGAAATTCTCAGCTGGAGTGTATGTTGTATCCAGATATGATTTGGGAGATAAGTTCTTTGTGAGCCAGTTGAAATTACACCCTGCACCTAGTGCCAATGCACGCAGGGATAATTTAGACTCCGATATTGATGATTCAAAACGTAGCAGAATAACCCGGGTTACCTCAGATGTTGCTTAAAAGTTAATTTGAGATTCAGATGTCATCATCTGTAGTAGGCACAGTCACTTAGATCGACGCGTTTCACTCACCAGGAAACGCGTCGATCTAAGTGACTGTGCCTACTACAGATGATGACATCTGAATCTCAAATTAACTTTTAACCAACATCTGAGGTAACCCGGGTTATTCTGCTACGTTTTGAATCATCAATATCGGAGTCTAAATTATCCCTGCGTGCATTGGCACTAGGTGCAGGGTGTAATTTCAACTGTCTCACAAAGAACTTATCTCCCAAATCATATCTGGATACAACATACACTCCAGCTGAGAATTTCTTCTTTTTTTGACAACCGGCGGATTTACCGGTGACGTCAGACGCCAAGATCCATGTGGCGTGCTGACTCGGCTGAGAGATAGCCGGCGGACACAGGCTCCAGAAGCTCTTCCAGGACTCAGAAAAAGTAAGCTTTAAAATTTGTCTTAACCACAATTGAAGGGAGTGTGCAATCACTCCTAGAAAACATACCTCCGTGTGTCATCACAATCTATTACGGAACTTGCATAGAGACTCTGTACTATCCGCATATAATTTTAAGGTGATACAAAAAAACTCAGTCCGGATAACGAATCTATCATAATAATAGTTATTACGAGAGTTAACCACATAAAATTCAACTGTGCTTATATGATATATAGTTTTTGACTATTCGCTGATAATTACATAGATTGTTTTATTTAAGTTTTTTTAGATTTTTATGGTTTTAGAGAAACTTTAGGCTTTGCAATTGGGGAGACGTCCCCTTTCTAATTGTTATATTGTAATACTTTTAATCGATAATAAATATGTAAGATTCTTTACATCTGTGTGCATTTACTATATAAGGGCTATCTGTTAGGTCCCTTGGAACCTGCTATTTTTCAGTTCTGGACCCATAAATATACGATCTCAAATATTGCTATTGATATTACACTTTCTACTATTAAGTCTCTAAGTACCGTATTACCCTATATAAGGAGTTTTCACACATAATAAATTTTAAACACTGCTAACGACACACTTTTTTTCACATCACCTTGTTAGCAACATTTTTAGTTATTTTTTTGATATCACTTAGAGAAGTTTAAATCCACTCCTAATTTTAGCACATAAAATCTAAAGAACAACACCTTCTATCAACATTTGTTTTATTAATTAATTTTTATTTATAATTTTTATTTATAATTTTAACATATATTTCGAAGATCACATCTGATAATTTTTTCACCACTGTTTAACATAGCTAAACATAAACATTTCATCAAAATATTAATGTAATACTAATGATCATTAAGGAAAACTAAACTTTGTTCTGATACCTTTAGCTTTTTTAGCGCACTTACCCCATTCCCCTTTTCACTTAAATAACACTGAGAAGAACGAAGGATCTTCTCATTCTGTAAGTGTGTGGTATCTCCTTTGTACCAGCGCTCTACTGTCACCCCACAGTATACGTCTACTAGTCTGTGATTGGCTGATGTCTGTCACATGGTACAGGGGGTTGGCAAATGAGAGAAAAAACAAATTTGCCAGAAAAAAAATCTACTGCTTTTGTGAAAGCATAGTAAGTGTTATTGCATTGTCTTTTTATTATGCACTTGTTAATTATGCAATCCTACTGTTTTAGTGGCCCTGTAAAGGGACAGTCTACTTGAAATTGTGTATTGTTTAAAAATATAGAAAACCCCTTTATTACCGATTCCCCAGTTTTGCACAACCAACACAGTTATATTAATACACTTTTTTTCTCTGTGATTACCTTGTATCTAAGCCTCTGCATTCCCTATTTGAAACAGGAAAGTTTAATTTTTGACTTGACTGTCCCTTTAAAGGGGAGAACATGTAACAATACATTTTCCCTTGAAATAATATAATATAATCAAACATAGTTCCATGTACAGTATGTCTTAGTAAATGTTGTCTACAGTGGTGGTTCCAGAAACCTAATTATGTGTGGGGCAAACACTCCTGCATTTAGTTGTGTGTAGACTTGTGCAGCGGCAAAAAGTTTTAGAAGAATTTTTTGGAATGAATATTTAGAAAAATTTGTTTTCTGAATATTCATCTGCTGCATTATTCAGTATTCGTCTAGTTTTAAAAAAACCTACTAAATATTCGGGAAAAATTTATGTTCGCTTTCGTTAAAAGGAATATAAAGGTTCCTTTGCTACAGGTGAAAAAGTTAATCTGTAGCCTTATACTTACCTGAAGCGTGATGGAGAGCCGTGCTAATCCTGATACTTCTTCACAAATCGCCAACCCACACTAATAGGAGGCTTAGTACAGCGGATCCCAGAGCCTGCACTAAAGGACCTTAGCGTTTGTGGTTCCGTGCTCTGTGAAGAAGTGTCGGGATTAGCGCAGCTCTCCAGCAGGCTACAGGTAAGTATTTAACCTTTTAAAGCTAGTCCAAAGGAAACAAATGCATAATAATGAATTTTGCTAGTATTTGTTTGTTCTCTTTAAATTAGTTAGTGCATTTGTGTGGATATTCTTTTTGTGGCAACAAATATCTGTGTTTTCTTCACGAATTTGCATTTGTAATGAAACAAACGCACCTAGTTGCGGGTGTTCCATGGGTAGAATCTTTAATGCTTGTGGGATATCTCTCTATCAGACCAAACTTGGCCAGTAGTCTTCTTATCCCAGCGTCAAGTGGAATGATAGGAAATATCCCAGAGCAGAGTAAGTTAGTGAAATGAGGTAAGCAGCACTCGCGGTAGACAGGGTAGTCCTTCAGGGCAATAAGAGGAAGACAGAGAATGGTCAAAACAGGCTGAGTCTGGCAAACAGGAAGGCAATCCAGCAGTAAAGCAGTTCATGGGTGAACCAATAGAAATAGCAGGAACAGGCAGGTATCAGCATCAAAGGAAATCCAGCAGTGTAACAGTTCAGGGGTAAACAAATAAAATGGTCAGACAGGCAGAGTTTGGCAACAATATGGCAATTCAGTAGTTCAGGGGTTAAGCAAGCAGAGTGGTCAGACAGGCAGAGTTCAATAACAGTATAGGAATCCAGCAATTCAGGGGTTAAGCAAGCAGAGTGGTCAGACAGGCAGAGTTCAATATCAGTATGGCAATCCATAACACAGCACCCAGGAGCACATGAAGCAACACCTATACTTGGGCAGTGTATGTAAGCACTGCAGGTACTTACATAGTCGCGATTCGCGCCAAGCAGCTCAAAAGATCCGGCTTCAGAGGAAGAGACGTCATCACCGCACGCTCACAGGAACCGCCGCAGCCAGGGCGGCGCTGGAAGCGGGGCGACAGAATCAGGGTTGGCAGAGGTGGAGTTGTAGGTGTTCTGAGGGCACAGCCAGGTGGTCTGGAGGTGTGGTTAGGCAGTTATGGGACATGCCCTGCCTAAAAGGACAGGGGCAGGGAGTAGTATTTTTTTTACCTTTTTACCCTCTTTCTCAGCCCAATAGTGGTGCAAATAGAAGATTGAGGATGCCCTCCTTGATTTCCCCTATAACTGCAACTGGGTGTCTATCTATGGTTAACTGATATTATTTCTCTAAATAAAAATACTATTTACCACTATTTTTAGGTCAGTTAATAAACTTTGTAATTACACAGAAGGCTTCTCTATGGTCTATGGTAGATAATTCTCAACACTAGATACCCATCTTATGTACAGACAAATTATTTCACATCAATTCTACATGCTTTGGATAAAAATTAAATACAACCATTACTTGGATATTTCTGACTGAGGATAATATATAAAAATTTGCTAAAATTTTTGCTTTTGTTTTATGGTAAAAAATGGAAAACTGAAGTGTTTTAGATGTCACATTTAATGAATGTTTCACGATAAGAATGGCTTCTATGATTCATTAATTTATATCACAGCTGATTAAGATAGAATGTGTTATGTAATGGAAATGTTATGTTCAGTTTGTTGTCCAAACTCAGTAAAGGACTGTTGCTGCAAAAACCATGTGACAGTAGAACTTTTGTTCTGGACTGGTAGCTTCCTTGTCTCACTAAAGGCCAAGACTACTAACTGCTCATTTATCAAGAAAGCAAGTTATTTGCTGGGTTTTTTTTTTAACCCAATCGGTTTCTTTTTATGTTTACATTGACAATTTTTTTTAAGGATCACTATTTTATATACTTTAAGGACAACACTGATGACTATTTGGACCATAAATTCATAATGCTAATATGCATAAGGGATCTCTCCACAGTTGAAGATAGGGAACACTCCAGCCCTAACAAGAAGGTCCCTAGGAAGACCCAAGATGCGTCTACTATGGTATATGACATCCCTAAAATAATTACTTTCTTAAATGGTGCAGTACTTAATTTTTTCAAAAAGGGAACCACTTCTATAATTAACAACTTAGAAACTTATGAGAATGCTTTATCCATAATGAATGTTAATAGTGAGCAAAAATTAATTTTGTGCCTTGGGTATTTGAAAGTGAACATCACTAATTATTTGCTTCACTAAAGGATATGAATGTTCATTCCTGGAGTGAAACAAAACGACAGTGCAAAAAGGAGTTTGGTTTTTATTGCACGACCGTGGCTGCTAAAGCGGCTGTAGACGGTTTGAAATGTGGCGTAAATCAAAGCCCAATTAAGTTCCTTTCTGCACTAAAAAGTGCATACAGTATGGCCAAAGATTACCCCAAATTTGAGAGCTCAGAATTTGTGAATTTATTTTTTGAAGCACTGCCCTCACACATCAAAATGAATCTGGCTAGAGATTTTGATGAGAACTGCTCATTGGACTGGCTGATCAAAGAGAGTACAAAGTTATATTCCATTCAGCAGTCTGGTTAACAGGGGGTTAAAAGGGAACTAAGGCCCAGCCCCAAAATTGTGGCAGAAACTAGGGTGTCACCTAGCCCCTTAAACTTAGAGTCTAAAAAGAAAATGTATGCGGAAGTGGCCTGAGAAAACAGGCCTTCCCCACAAAGTTTTGACTTTGCCCCTCCCCCATCAAGGGCCGAGACGCAGAGAGAATATATTCAAAATGGGGGGCATACCCAGATAAATAATTATCCCCAAAGAGATGAACACCCACAAGCTAATTGGTACCCCCATAAAAATAAATACCAAAATTGGCAAAATACTCTAAGGGTAACCAGACACCCCAAGTAAATAGTGCTCCCCAAGATATTAACACTGAACAAGTTGAACCCCAAAGACAACCACATCAAAATAGAAACAATAGCTATGATTCTGAGGGATCCCAAGGATCCAGGAATCAATACCCTGGGATATCAAAAAATCGGTTCATGGGTAGAAATAGCTTGTCCAATCAAGGGGGCCAATTCAGTTGCTAACCCTCTCATGGGATTAATATGGCCGGACAGATAGCTCAGCATGCTAAGGCAGTGTGGCTGAGCTCTGCAGCAACCCAAGGGTTGCAGGTTCGATCCCCGGCGAGGTCCACTCAGCCTTTCATCCTTACAAGGTAGATAAAATGAGCAGGGCCTTGAGACCCTTATGGGTGATTAGCCACGCTTTACAAGTACCCAATACATACATACATAAGTCAATTATGTACACTATTTACTAATATGAGTCAAGCTTTGACGGCTCAGCACCCTAGTAATCCTTTTTTAGGGGTATACCCAGTGGCCAGCAGTGGGCCACAGGCACAGTAATAAATACCTGAGAGAGAGGGGAGAGATATACTAAATAAAATGATAAATGTTAATAATGGTACTAATGGTACTAATCATGTTCTCTCCCTACAGACCATAAACGGACGATTTAGCTGTGATGACGAGCAACCTCAGCCTGGAAACTCTTTGCAGTTTTTTCCTAACCTTATTCCCACAGATGCAGTACACAGGAACCCTATTAACCCTATTACAGAGGAAAGGACTGGTAAGAATGAAAATTCTTCTGCATCAGGTAATGTGGCGGATTCAGGTAACTCGTGGCAAAGCCCATAGATGTGTAATCATGTTAATTTTATGTGTGAAATGGTAGAAACTGCAAGAAGATATTATGTATGTGCTGAACTCCAGGATTCAGTTGCTAACCCTATCATGGGATTAATTGATACTGGCTCTCAGGCAACTATTTTATCCCACAGGTACTACACACAACTAAATGCGCTAACACCCCACAAACCCACAGGAAGACATAGAGGAGTCTTATTCTGTGCACAAACTGAGCAGGAGGCAACATATGCAGCAACATCAGAACAAAGTCGAGTGACAGACCAAATAATTTGGTTCTTGCCTGGGTGACTTGCGGCTTTAGGATAGTGGTACATGTGCAAAAGTTTAGTTTGAAGATTCTCATGAACAAAACACTTACCACTAGGTTTCTCAGGAGGTGCATTGGTTTGTGCAGCCAGGATCTCCTCCCCCAAGGGAGAAGTCAAATTAGTACGTATGGTAGCCAAAATATGGTCAGGAGGTATAACAGGAGTAGGTACAGACTCCTCCTTGGACAGAGGCAAAAATTTTCCAGAGAGGGCATCAGCCCTAACATTCCTACTACCAGGCAGGTAGGAGACCACATAATTAAACCGAGACAAAAATAGCGCCCATCTGGCCTGTCGGGGCGACAAACATTTTGCTTTAGATAGATAAATTAAATTCTTGTGGTCAGTAAGAATGAGCACTGGCACACTAGTACCCTCGAGAAGATGCCTCTATTCCTTGAGTGCCAAAATTATGTCCAGTAATTCCCTGTCGCCAATTTCATAACTGCACTCCGCTGGAGACAATTTCTTAGAGAAGAAACCACACGGATGCAAGGAACCGTCAGGCGTAGGACGTTGAGACAAGAGGGCACCTACTCCAGTCTCAGACACATCGACCTCAAGAACAAAAGGCAGGACAGGGTTAGGATGAGCCAGAACTGGAGTGGTAGCAAAGGCAGTCATAAGACTATCAAAGGCCTTAATGGCAGAAGGTGACCAATGGAGTGGATCATTCTCTTTACTGGTCATGTCTGTGATAGGTTTGACCAAGGAAGAAAAGTTTTTAATAAACTTTCTATTGTAATTGGCAAACCCCAAAAAACATTGAATAGACCGAAGACCAACTGGGCGAGGCCACTGCAGAACTGCAGATAACTTGTCAGGATCCATGGAGAACCCTGCAAAGGAGATAACATAACCTAGGAAAGTTACTTGAGTCTGATGGAACTCACATTTCTCGAGTTTACAAAACAGGCATTCTCACGTAGTCTCTGAAGAGCCCGTGTAACATCAGAACGATGAGCCTCAAGTGTGGGTGAGTGTATGAGGATAACATATATATCTTGTAGGATATCATTAATAAATTCCTGAAAAACAGCTGGAGCATTACATAATACAAGATACTCATAATGCCAGCTCCTGGTGTTAAATGCTGTTTTCCATTCGTGGCCCTCCTTAATCCTAATGAGATTGTACGCTCCTCTCAAATCAAGTTTAGTAAAGACCCTAGCTCCCTTGAGGCGGTCAAAGAGTTCCGTAATGAGCGGAATAGGGTAAGCATTCTTAATGGTAAGACGATTAAGACCCCTATAATCGATGCATGGTCTTAACTCGCCACCCTTTTTCTTCACAAAGAAGAAGCCAGACCCTGCAGGAGAGCAGGATTTGCGGATGATCCCCCGCAACAGAGCATGGACAACATACTCCTCCATAGCACAATTCTCTGCAACAGACAGAGGGTACTCCCGGCCCCCGAGAAGGAATGGCTCCAGGTTGCAGGTCTATGGCACAATCGTAAGACCGGTGAGGAGGCAACGTACTGGCACACACAAAAACGTCTAGGAATTCTTGGTACTCCTCTGGCAATTAAGATACCGAAGAAGTGCACAAGACTTTAACTGGTTTCCGAAGACAATTGGAAATACATTGCGGGGACCACGCCAGTCAAGACTGGGATTGTGCTTTTGGAGCCAGGGATAACCCAGAACAACCGGAAAATTCGGAGAGTTTATCACCTGGAACTGGAGGGTTTCAAAATGGAGAGCCCAAACTGCCAACAGAGCAGTTTCGTGAGTAACGAGTGTGGGTGAAGGGGCCTGCCATCAATGGCCTCAATAGCAAGCAGAACGGACCGAGGCAAAACAGGAATGGAGTGCTTTGATACAAAAGCACAGTCAATGGAATAGCCAGCAGCATCGGAGTCAACAAGAGCCTGAGTGACTATGGAGGAGTCCACCCAGGAAAGGACAACCGTGACCAAAGGTTTCTCCTTAAGTGGTTCCAGGGACGAGGATAAACCACCCGACAGGACCTTAGGTGTGAGCGTTTCTCGGCCGTGTAAGACAAGACTTCAAAAGGTGGCCCTGTAACCCACAATAGAGGCAGAGCCCTCCCTCCTCCTAAAGGCCCTCTCCGCCGCGGAGAGATGCGTGAATCCCAACTGCATTGGCTCAGCAGTACCTGGTGACTCAGGACCAGGAGGCATGGGAGGAGAGGGAGGCATGGGTGGGAACGAACACGTAGGAGACAACGCAACAGGAGGCCCTCTCTGAGTCTGATGTCAATTAGGATCAAAAAAGACACCAATGCCTTGAGATCCTCTGGTAAATCTCTGGCAGCAACTTCGTCTTTAATTGCATCAGAGAGCCCATGAAAAAAGGTGGCAACAAGGGCTTCATTGTTCCAACCTACCTCTGAGGTAAGCGTACGGAACTCAATAGCATACTGAGCAACAGATCTTGTACCTTGCTGAATGGACATGAGTTGTTTAGCAGCAGAGGAGGAGCGAGCCAGAACATCAAATACCCTTCGAAAGGAGGCCACAAATTCAGGGTAATTTGAAATCACAGGTTTATTAGTCTCCCACAAGGGATTAGCCCAGGCAAGAGCTGTGTGAGAGAGTAACAAGATGAGAAATCCCACCTTAGCTCTGTCAGAGGGAAACGCCTGAGGTAACATCTCAAAGTAAATGCCCAACTGGTTCAAAATCCCTCTGCACTGAATAGGATCACCTCCATATCGCTGAGGTAGAGGTGCAGAACCGGACCTGCTCCTTGTAGGCATAGGTGCAGCAGCGGAAACAGGAGCAGCCATAACTTGCGGGACACTTTGGTCCAAATGTGCAGTGCGAGTCATCAGGGTTTGCAGGGCTAGTGCAAATTGATCCAAGCGGTGATCCTGTACATCCATCCTGGAAATGATGGCAGGCAAAGGTGGATTATTAGCACCATCAGGATTCATGGCCTTTTGCATAATGTCAGGGTGCCAGGAATTAGACTGAGACGAGAAGTGCAAAAATAATCACACCTTTATTAATAGCAAAAAATAATAAAAAGTCCACAAGTCAAATAACAAGCCAGGAGTCAAAACCAGAGCTGGTAGTCAGACAAGCCGAGTCAGGAGCCAAAGCGAATCAGGAACAAGGAAAACAGCAGAGTCAGGAACAAGCCAGGGATCAGTAACCAGGAAGGACGTCAGGCAGCCAGGTAATACACAGGAACTCTCACAAACAGGTCTGAGACAACGCAAAGGCAAAGCATACTGAACAGAGGCCCTTTAAATAATAAGTGATGACGTCACAATTCTGAGACTGCATCCTGTCTCACATGGATGATGCACACCAGTCTGGCCATGAAAGGAAGTGCAGGAAATGAGCAGCATCCCCACAATGCACCATAGTCAGCAAGAGAGGTGAGTAAAATGGCTGCCAGCAGCACATGGCAAACAAAACAGGGAAAAACCCTGACAGGGGGACCTTATCTTATGTTGATGATGTTTTAATCAAAAACACAGACTTTGAAAAACACATCACAGAACTTAAATACGTCCTCAGCCAACTTAAAAGGGCAGGTGTCAAATTATCCCTACAAAAAGCCCAATGGTCCCGGCACTCGTGTAAACTTCTTGGGACATGAAGTTACTTCTGAAGGGTTAAATCCTCAGAAGAAAAGATGGAAGCTATAATAAATAAATAAAGAACCCAACTAACTTAAAGGAATTAAGATCATTCCTGTGTATGACAAATTATTCTCACAAATGTATTGATAATTATGCAGAATTAGCTAAACCACTACTACTTCTTCTAAAGAAGGGTGTGAAATGGCACTGGAGTGAATCTCAAGAAACATCCATAAGAGAGCTGAAGAGAAAACACACTCAAGCACCTTGCTTAGCGTACCCTGAAGGGGGTAAACCTTTCTACTTAGAGACAGGTTACACAGATATAAGCATGAGTGTTTTTTTGTACCAAAAGCATGATAATTTAAGTAACGTCATTATTCTACTGGCGAGTAAAACTCTATCGCCAGTAGAAATAAAATTTAGTGATTTCGAAAAAGCCCTTTTATCTACTGTATGGGCTCTACAAAATTTCTGCAGCTATATATAGGGCAAGAAAATTATTGTAGAAACGGCCCACCAGCCTTTGCTATATCTGCAAAGTGAGAGAATAAGAGATGGGAACCTGTCTAACAGTCGCATAACAGCTTAGACTCTTTCCTTACAAGGCTGGCCTTTAGAAATTCACTATAAGCAAAACAAAAAGAATCCAGTCGCACAGGGGCTTGCTGAGCTCCACAACTGTACTGCTAAGGATCATGGGGAAGAGTTATTAGAAGATGATTTCCTGGAGGAATAATTGCTTTCCCTGTATAAAATATTCAATGAGGACCATTGTCAAACATTACTTTGGGTATATGTTGATGGTTGTTCTTATCATGCCACTATTGAAAATGAGCGCAGATTAGTCGCTGGTATTGCAGAAAAGGGGGTAATGCCATGGTCAGATATACAAATTGATTTTATTGGTCCAGTAACTAGGTCCTCTAGAGGTAGCAAATAACATGCTAACAGTAATATATCTGTTCACTAAATGGGTAGAGTGCATCAGTGCACCTAACAATAGTGCTGAAACATGCGCAGCATTGCTGTCAGGGTTTTCTCCCTGTTGTGTTTGCCATGTGCTGCTGGCAGCCATTTTACTCACCTCTCTTCCTGACTATGGTGCATTGTGGGAGATGCTGCTCATTTCCTGCACTTCCTTTTATGGCCAGACTGGTGTGCATCATCCATGTGAGACAGGATGCAGTCTCAGAATTGTGATGTCATCACTTATTATTTATTTTAAAGTGCTTTTTTATTGGAGATTTTTGCAGTATACATACAAAGAAAAAAGTACTTTTATCATTACATTCTCATCTCTATTAGAATACAGATGTTTGAAACATATCAATAGTCCATCCACCCGCATTCAAACCCTCTCCTCTATCAGAATATCTATTGCTAAATGGGTTTATCATTTCATAGCGTATTTTTCTCTTATGCTTAACCACTCTTGTATCTCCAGATAGGCGGGCTGCATGGTGATGGGATGAGTAGTAATCACTTCAAACATACTTAGTTCGTTAACTATAACAACAATTCTAACTAAACCAACTTCTCCTCCTATGTTCATATAAAACAGTGTCTCTTGCTGAGAGTAGTACCGTACCTGAAAAGTAGAGACACCTCTTTCCTCGGCGCACCCCCGCCAACCCTGCGTCCGTTTATGTGAGTTTCAGACTTTAGATGTTTGCTCCTGTCTACCTATCCAGTAGAACCATACCTTTTGCATTGTCTCTCTATAATTTAGGATTCCTGCTGCTTCCTCATACATGGTGTAGGTGAACTGTATTTTATTATATATCTCCGTCCATGTTGGTGTTCCTATTTTCCAGTATCTCGCAATACATATTCTTGTGACCGTACATAAGATTCTAATGAAAGTGTTCAGGTGTCTATGATAGGTTTCTATGGGTTCATGTAATAGTGCTTGTTGTATGGTGAGAGTGATCTCTTCATCTATCAGCTGGCCTATGAACGAAGATAATTTTCTCCATAGTTCCTGCACAGCCACACAGTCCCACCACATGTGTTTGTACGTGCCCCGCCGTCCGCATCCCCTATAACACAGGTTGCTCCCCTGGGGTTTAATGTGTGCATATCTAACTGGGGTTAGATACCACCTAAAGACTGTTTTCAATGTATTCTCCTTTAAGTCAATGCTTAATAAGCCTTTATCGCTCGACTGGAGTAGTTGTTCCCACTCTTGTTTATCTTTCACTATTCCCAGTTCCTTCTCCCAGGCTAACATTATTTGTGTTTTAGGTGCCGATGGAGGGGATTGAAAAGTTACGTATAGTTTGGATATTGAATGTTTGGGTCTATGTGGACTGATGCTGGAGGTTTCTAGTGTCGTAGTTATCTTCCCAGGTGCGATTTTAAGGAATTCTCGGAGAGAAGATTGCAGCTGTAAGTATATGAACCAGTGTAATTTTAGTGGTGCAATCTTCTCTTGTAGGTGAGAGAAAGGCAACAATGCCCCCTTCTCTACTATGTCTGCTACCCTATAAAGACCTTTATTTTCCCACTTCTGTAGATGTTTATGTGTGTCCCCTTGTAAAAGATATCTAATTGGTATCAATAAGGAATTTTTAGGGAAGATGTCTACTCTCCTTCTCACCTTAGACCACATCTGAACAGTCAGAGCTCTTGTGTGTGTTTTCAAGTGGTGGTTGTCCACCTTATTCTGTTGTGTAGCCCACAAAATGGAGTCTGGGTAAGTCCTCCCCTCTAGTTCCGCCTCTAAGCTGATCCAGACCGCTTCTCCCTCTCTCTTCAGTATCATCGCGTCTTGTGCTGTTCTGGCTGCTCTATAATAGTCTATTAAGTTAGGCCCCCCGATCCCTCCCAGTGATCTATGTCTATGTACTAAGTGTTTAGAAATTCTTGCCATTTTAGTGCCTCTAATGAAAGCTGAGAGATCTGTCTGTAGCCTTTCGATATCTGCTGTGACAATCTTTATCGGTAGTGCTCTAAACAAGTAGAGCAGTCGGGGTAAAATGGTCATTTTGACTGCAGCTAATCTGCCCATCCAAGAGAAGTTATATTTGCGCCATTTTGTGATATCCTGCCTGATTCTTTGAAACAGAGGTGTGTAGTTGTGTTTATATAGGTGTTGTGTCTGTTGTGAGAGATTAATCCCTAGGTATTTAAGTGTGTGCTTAACCCACCTAAAATTAAAGTTTAACTCTAGTAGTTTCTTAGTCTGGTGGGGAATAGCTATAGGGAGGACCTCACATTTGTCTGAGTTGATTTTATAGCCTGAGATGGCCGAAAAGGATGCTAACACTGCATATAAATTGGGTAAAGAGATGAGAGGCTTTGTAATGGTCAATAGGATATCATCTGCGAACAGGGTCAGTTTGTATTCGGAATGTGTCGTCTTTACTCCCTCTATGTCTGGATGTGTTCTTATTCTGGCTGCTAGAGGTTCAATGCAAAGTGCAAATAGCAAGGGTGACAGGGGGCACCCTTGTCTCATGCCACTAAGTATGGGGAAGGTGGCGGATCTATAGCCTCCCGCCGTCACTTGAGCCTGGGGTTTCGAGTATATTGCTCGAATAGCTGTCATGAAATTGCCCTCAAAGCCCATTCATAACAATATCTTTGTCATGTATTTCCAATCGATTCTGTCGAACGCCTTCTCCGCATCCAACGATAGTAGCAGAGAAGGCGTCCCCCGTTTCTCTAGATGGTGAATAATGTTAGTGATTCTGCGTATGTTATCTGGGGCTTCCCTGTCCTTAATGAAACCTACCTGATCTGGATGAACTAAGCTAGGGAGAATTTCCTTGAGTCGATTTGCTAATACTTTCGTAAACAATTTCAGATCCTGATTTATTAATGAGATTGGGCGATAGTTTTTACATCTTTTATGGTCTCTTTCGGGTTTGGGGATCACCACTATTTTTGCTAGCAGTAATTCACTCGGGATAGAGTTCCCTTCTAAGATATAATTACAAAATTTAGTCAGGTGTGGAATTAGGGTGCCACGAAACAATTTATAGTATTCTCCAGTGAAGCCGTCGGGGCCTGCTGCTTTACCCGGCTTAAGTTCTTTAACTGCTTTCACTACTTCCAGGGTGGTAAATGGATCACTTATTATTTAAAGGGCCTCTGTTCAGTATGCTTTGCCTTTGCGTTGTCTCAGACCTGTTTGTGAGAGCTCCTGTGTATTACCTGGCTGCTTGACGTCCTTCCTGGTTCCTGATCCCTGGCTTGTTTCTGACTCTGCTGTTCTCCTTGTTCCTGATTCTGGCTCATCTGACTATTCGCTTTGGCTCCTGACTCGGCTCGTCTGACTACCAGCTCTGGTTTTGACTCCTGGCTTGTAATTTGACTTGTGGACTTTTTATTATTTTTTGCTATTAATAAAGGTGTGATTATTTTTGCACTTCTCGTCTCAGTCTGAGTCCTGGCACCCTGACAATTGCTCATCAACAACGTATTTTCCAGATTTGGTTTACCCCAGTGAATCAAATCCGATCGGGGGACCCACTTCACCAGTGAAGTAATGACCAAGATATGGAAAACACTAGGGGTTAAAAGAAAGCTCCATATTGCATATAGAGCTGCCTCAAGTGGTGGCGTAGAGCGTTACAACCAGTCCATTGGGAAAATCCTCAAAAAGTTTGTGAGTGAAGCTAGTAAAGACTGGGATGTAAAATTACTTCTAGTCCTAATGGCATTAAGAGCAACTCCAAGAAGTGCTACTAAGATGTCACCTTTTGAATTGATGATGGGTAGAAGAATTGTTCTACCTCAACATCTATTGTACCGTACATCAGACCAGAACTTGATAAATGCCGTCAATATGTGGAGAACTTAAGGAAGCACCTGCAATATGCCTTTGCATTTGCTCAAAGGAACATAGAAAAATCTGCAACTGCCGCTAAAACCTATTATGATCTCAAAACATCCAAAAAGGAATATGAAATAAACGATAAAGTTTATTTTGATAACTTTGGAAGAGATCAGGTTAAGGAGAAGAAGAAAGGGTCCTTTTCGTCATTACTGACAAGATATCTCCAGTTGCCTATAAAATTAGGATACCTAAAAATGATACCTTTATGGATAAATGGGTCCATATTAATCAGTTGCGAGCGTGCCATTCTAGATCCCAACTACAAGTCATAGAATAAAGTGTCATATCCCCAAATGCACTAAAGGAATATTGTAGTTTAAAGATGCCTAGCTAGCGAGCATGAGGGCTCAAAAATAATGGACTCTCTATATAGAAGACCGTCTATGATACATACTGTCAATTCACTCACCAAGTACCACTGACTTAAAGCCATTTCAAATACATGTGTCCTACATATATTTACATTGGGAGGGAATTATGTCAGGGTATCTGTGAATGTCAGTAGATAATACATATACAGTATATATATATATATATGCTAAATCAAACAGAAAGAATGTATTTCACAACATATAGTAATGTTATGAAAAAAGCAAGGGAAAATAAGGCACACAGATAATGGTGAATAATCAAAATATTTATTAATATCATTATAAATCCCAAACCACGTTGTAGTGGATCACAAAAATGACTAGGTTAAACATTATCTAAAAGTGAACACTATACATATATATTAAAATGCAAAAATCAAAGAAATAAAATTCATGAAGGGCCAGGAAAACCTCTAAGCATACATATAGTAATGTTATGAAAAAAGCAAGGGAAAATAAGGCACACAGATAATGGTGAATAATCAAAATATTTATTAATATCACTTAAAGCTATAACCCAGCCTAAACTACCAACAAATCAAATTAGCAGGGTATGATGCTGTTGGCGATATTACAAACATAGGTAACAAGTCCTTAAACATATGGTAATCTGCAATTTACAAGTTGTCTTTCAACATAGCATGAGTGGTAAAGTAGGTAGACGCCTCTGTTAAATGTCTGAAAATCACATAGGCAGATATACGCCTCTTATAGCAAAAGAGTTCACAAGTTAGTGTAACACTTCACTTATCTGCTGCATCTTGATCCAAACTTCTCAGATTCAATGCTGTGTGTGACGTCACTTCAACATGAGCGGTGTGGCCATCAGCCTGCTTGTGATAGGTTAAGCTGTGAGAGGTGTGTCCCAAGTTCCGAGAATGTATCCGCTGGATTGGCCGGTAGCCACAGTGAAAGATCCAGGCTTCCATTGATCTATTTGGCCAAGCACATACCAGGATGTACCGTATATTCAGCACTATGTAGAAAACAGCCAAAACAAACGATTCCTCAGCGGGTCAAAATCTCCGTTATCACACACATTCAGAGTGACGTTAACGCTCTGTCCAGCGTTAAATAATAGTACACAGTCTCTTATAATAAGCTACTTATAATAGAGTAGCGCAGGCGCTCTCTCCCGGCGTTCAGCGTATATTAGGATCAGGCAGTTCTTATGAGATCAGTTCAAAGTGGGACTTAAACTGTTACCTTGAATTTCATTGAAATTTGCAAAAAACAGGAGTTAGTCGACCTCACTCCTGAATAAAGTAGCACAATAATGCCATATTCACACAAAGTGACAACGCACGTTTCACCCCTGCAGCAAGTTTGTGTCTAAGGGGTTCATCAGAGCATTGAAGTGATGTCACACGCTCTAAGCGCTACACAGCATTGAATCGGAGAAGTTTGGATCAAGATGCAGCAGATAAGTGAAGTGTTACACTAACTTGTGAACTCTTTTGCTATAAGAGGCGTATATCTGCCTATGTGATTTGCAGACATTTTAACAGAGGCGTCTACCTACTTTACCACTCATGCTATGTTGAAAGACAACTTGTAAATTTCAGATTACCATATGTTTGTAATAGCGCCAACAGCATCATACCCTGCTAATTTGATTTGTTGGTAGTTTAGGCTGGGTTATAGCTTTAAGTCATATGCAGCATACGTATGCTTAGAGGTTTTCCTGGCCCTTCCTGAATTTTATTTCTTTGATTTTTGCATTTTAATATATATGTATAGTGTTCACTTTTAGATAATGTTTGACCTAGTCATTTTTGTGATCCACTACAACGTGGTTTGGGATTTATAAGGATATTAATAAATATTTTGATTATTCACCATTATCTGTGTGCCTTATTTTCCCTTGCTTTTTTCATAACATTATTATATGTTGTGAAATACATTCTTTCTGTTTGATTTAGCATATTTTATTATCAAGGGTGGCACCAGAATATTATTGGTTCAGCAATATAACCTACTCTCTCATATTCAAATTTGCATGTTCATATATATATATATATATATATATATAAAATAAGATAAAATAAGTATGCAATCTATCAAATATTAAATTTGAGCATGCTTTTTTATATCTGAATACATTCTGTGTATTGCAAATTTGAGGTCAAGTCATGAGATGCCTTGCTGATTACACAACAGACCCCCTCCCCACTCAATATGCTAAATTACATTTGCTCAGATCAAAATCTATGTATAATAGAAGCCCAGATAGGTAATGACCCCATGTGGAGATCACAGTCACACTGTCTGCAATGACTCTTTGAAACTTAGCCTTTGAAGCTCAGGAAAATAGTAATTAACACTTACTTCGCAATCAGGGGCCCGATCCGATATGCAGTGTCGCCCGCAAATGCCGGCGACGCTGAATTTTGCGCTGGTTTGGTATCCTATATACGGCGTAACCTAGAAGTTACGCCCGTATATTTCTGCCGTCGCCCGTAGTTTTTTGGGCCATAGGCAGGTATACCAAACCAGTGCAGTTTGGTATCCAATATACAGCGTAAGGACTTACGTGGCAAAAATGGAGAAATCTTACTCCATTTTCACCTCGCCACAAAAAGCAGCCGTAGTAAGCCTTACGCTGACTATTGGAGCCCCGTAACTCCCTAAACTACCTGCAAAATAAACCTAACACCTAACGCATGCGCAATGTCTATCTACCTGTCAACCGCGATCCCCCGCCGCAATCCCTAATAAAATATTTAACCCCTAAACCGCCGCTCCCGGACCCCGCCGCCACCTACATTAACTACCCCCTAATGTGAACCCCCTACACCGTCGCCAACTATATTAAACTACCCCCTAAAGTGAGCCCCTACCCCGCCGCCATCTATTTTAAAATTATTAACCCCTAATTTAATCCCCCTAACCCGCCGCCACCTATATTAAATTATTTAACCCCTAATCTAATCCCCCTATCTCGCCGCCACATATATTAAATTAATTAATCCCTAATCTAATCCCCCTACCCCGCCGCCAGCTATATTAAATTATTTAACCCCTAAAATACTAAACTATCCCTACCACTAAACCTAAGTCTAACCCTACAAATAACCCTGAAAAGGGCTTTTTGCATGGCATTACCACAAAGTACAACTTGCAATGGTAGATGAATACAGCACTTTGTGAAAAGGTGGTGCACGGTGTGGGAGGTAGCTGCAATAGCCTCTGTGATAATTATGCACTCGTAGTAACACCAGCACCAGTATCTTGAATATCAATACTTTTTATTAGAGGTTACATTAAAAGCAGCAACGTTTCGTGGTGAACCCACTTAGTCATGCTGATTGTATCACATTGTTTCAAACAATTTATATCTTTCTTTGGCGCCAACCGGCTTCAATTTTGGTAGTTTTACACCCCCTAGTGGTTATCCAATGCAATGTGTATACAAAATGTTAAAAACAAATGTACCTGACTAAACAGATTACATATGGCAATGATTAATGTATAAATAGTTTTACCATTATTGTACATACTTATATTGTCACTGATATTTAACATAATTATGCTAACTTTCCAGTTTTCAATGTCTTATTTTGATGTGATCTCAATAATGTAAACGCATAGGTAAAGTACCCTTGTTGTTTGCAACTTATCATATTGAAACTTTTTATAGTAAACTTTTTTTCGCATACAGTTATACTTTGAGTGATAATAAGTTTAAAGTTTTTGACTTATACTTTAAGGGAATTTTTATACTTTAAGAGAAACAATTAAGGTCAAAATCCCTGTTCAACCCTCTGGGAATAAGAGTATCCAATTGGTATATCCATCTCATCTCTTGTTGTTGAAGGATTTTTTCTCTATTAGTCCCATTGCGCTGAACAGGGATGTGTTGTATAATCTGCCAGCGTAGCTGGCTTACACTATGGCCTTTTTCTAAAAAATGTTTGGATAGAGGTGCCTCCAAATTCTTTTTCCTTATGTTTGACCTGTGTTGACTCAGTCTGTCTTTTACTTTTTGTGTGGTCTCTCCTAAGTAATACATGGAACATGGGCATTTTATGAGATAGACTACATAGCTAGTATCACAAGTGTGAAATCCCCTAATGTCATAACGTCTGCCATTGTTTGGATGATAGAAGTTTGGACCTTTTATGACTGAATTGCAACTTTTTTTTTAGAAAAAGGCCATAGTGTTCACCACGAAACGTTGCTGCTTTTAATGTAACCTCTAATAAAAAGTATTGATATTCAAGATACTGGTGCTGGTGTTACTACGAGTGCATAATTACCACAAAGTAAACTGCTCTTTTGCCAGCCCTTAAAAGGGCTTTTTGCGGGGCATGCACCAAAGAAAACTGCTCTTTTACCAGCCCTTAAAAGGACTTTTGGCGGGGCTTTGTCACAAAGTAATCAGCTCTTTTGCCTACAATCTAAATCCCCCTACACCGCCGCCAGCTATATTAACTACATTAACCCTAATTATATTAGGGTTAATATAGTTAATATCGTTATTATATTATATATATATTAAGTATAATAACCCTATCTAACTCTAACATCCCTAACTAAACTCTTATTAAAATAAATCTAATATTAATATTATTAATGAAAATATTCCTATTTAAATCTAAATACTTACCTATAAAATAAACCCTAAGATAGCTACAATGTAATTAATGATTACATTGTAGCTATTTTAGGGTTTATATTTATTTTACATTTAACTTGGTATTTATTTTAACTAGGTACAATAGCTATTAAATAGTTAATAACTATTTAATAGCTACCTAGTTAAAATAATTACCAATTTACCTGTAAAATAAATCCTAACCTAAGTTACAAATATACCTACACTATCAATAAATTAAATAAACTACAAATATCTAAACTAAAATACAATTAAATAAACTAAACTAAATTACAAAAAAAACAAACACTAAATTACAAAAAATAAAAAAAAATGACAAGATTTTTAAGCTAATTACACTTATTCTAAGCCCCCTAATAAAATAATAAAGCCCCCCAAAATAAAAAAAATTTCCTACCCTATTCTAAATTAAAAAAGTTCAAAGCTCTTTTACCTTACCAGCCCTTAAAAGGGCCTTTTGCGGGGCATGCCCCAAAGAAAACTGCTCTTTTGCCTAAAAAAAAAAAACACAATACCACCCCCCAACATTACAACCCACCACCCACATACCCCTAATCTAACCCAAACTCCCCTTAAATAAACCTAACACTACCCCCTTGAAGATCTCCCTACCTTGTCTTCACCCAACCGGGCCGAACTCCTCATCCGATCCGGGCGATGTCTTTATCCAAGCGGCAGCAAAGTCTTCTTCCATCCGGCGGCATCTTCCATCAAGCGGCATCTTCAATCTTCTTTCTTCGCTCCTCCGACGCGGAGCATCCATCCCGGCCGACGACTGAACGACGAATGAGGTACCTTTAAATGACGTCATCCAAGATGGCGTCCGTCGAATTCCGATTGGCTGATAGGATTCTATCAGCCAATCGGAATTAAGGTAGAAAAATCTGATTGGCTGATTGAATCAGCCAATCAGATTCAAGTTCAATCCGATTGGCTGAACCAATCAGCCAATCGGATTGAACTTGAATCTGATTGGCTGATAATTTAGTTTAGTTGATTTCATTGTAGATAATTGTAGGTAGTTTAGTTTATTAATTTATTGATAGTGTAGTGTTAGGTTTAATTGTAACTTAGGTTAGGATTTATTTTACATTTAATTATGTAATTATTTTAACTAGGTAGCTATTAAATAGTAAATAACTATTTAATAGCTATTGTACCTAGTTTAAATAAATACAAAGTTGCCTGTAAAATAAATATAAATCCTAAAATAGCTACAATATAATTATTTGTTATATTGTAGCTATATTAGGGTTTATTTTACAGGTAAATATTTAGCTTTAAATATGATTAATTTATTTAATAAGATTTATTTTATTTCGTTAGATTTAAATTATATTTAACTTAGGGGGTGTTAGGGTTAGGGTTAGGGTTAGACTTAGCTTTAGGGGTTAATACATTTATTAGAGTAGCAGCGAGGTCCGGTCGGCAGATTAGGGGTTAATACTTGAAGTTAGGTGTCGGCGATGTTAGGGAGGGCAGATTAGGGGTTAATACTTTTTATTATAGGGTTTTTGAGGCGGGAATGAGGCGGTTTAGGGGTTAATACATTTATTATAGTGGCGGCGAGGTCCGGTCGGCAGATTAGGGGTTAAGAAGTGTAGGTAGGTAGCGGCGACGTTGGTGGGGGGCAGATTAGGGGTTAATAAATATTATGTAGGTGTCGGCGATGTTAGGGGCAGCAGATTAGGGGTACATAGGGATAATGTAGGTTGCGGCGGTGTGCGGTCGGCAGATTAGGGGTTAAAAAATTTATTATAGTGGCGGCAATGTGGGGGGGGGCCTCGGTTTAGGGGTACATAGGTAGTTTATGGGTGTTAGTGTACTTTAGAGCACAGTAGTTAAGAGCTTTATGAAACGGCGTTAGCCCATAAAGCTCTTAACTCCTGACTTTTTTCTGCGGCTGGAGTCTTGTTGTTAGAGTTCTAACGCTCACTTCAGCTAAGACTCTTAATACCAGCATTAGAAAGATCCCATTGAAAAGATAGGATACGCAATTGACGTAAGAAGATCTGCGGTATGGAAAAGTCGCAGCTGGAAAGTGAGCGCTAGACCCTTTCCTGACTGACTCTAAATACCAGCGGGCGACCAAAACCAGCGTTAGGACCCCTTAACGCTGGTTTGGACGGCTAACGCAAAACTCTAAATCTAGGTGTTAGTTTAATTGTTAGTTAAAATTAATTTATTTAGTTTGACAGGTAAGTTTTAATTTAAGATAGGGAAATTGTAATTTTAATATAAAGTTAGGGGGTCGTTAAGTTTAGAGGTTAATAGTTTATTTTAGTACATTTTATTGTGGGGGCTTTCGGTTTAGGGGTTAATAGTTTATTTAAGTATATTTTGTTGTGGGGGGCTTGCGGTTTAGGGGTTAATAGGTTTATTTTAGTATATTTCGTTGTGGGGGCTTTCAGTTTAGGGGTTAATAGTTTATTTAAGTATATTTCGTTGTGGGGGGCTTGTGGTTTAGGGGTAAATAGGTTTATTATAGTGGCGGTGTGGGTGGACGACAGATTAGGGGTTAATAACATTTAAATAGTGTTTGTGATGTGGGAGGGCTGCGGTTTAGGGGTTAATAGGTTTATTATAGTGGCGACGATGTCGGGGAGCGGCGGAATAGGGGGTTAATACATTGTAATAGTGGCGGCGATGTCCGGCGTGGCAAATTAGGGGTTAATAAATTTATTATAGTGTTTGCAAAACGGGAGGGCCTCGGTTTAGTGTTTAATAGGTAGTTTATGGGTGTTAGTGTACTTTTTAACACTTTAGTTATTAGTTTCATGCTACAGCTTAACTCATAACTACTGACTTTAGATGGCGGTACGGATCTTGTCAGTATAGGGTGTACCGCTCACTTCTTGGTCTCCCAGGCTAACTCGTAATACCGGTGCTATGGGAGTCCCATTGAAAAAGGACTTTTTTAAAAGTGTGGTACTGACGTTGCGTGACAGGCTAAAAGGTGTGCGGTACACCTATACCGACAAGACTTGTAATAGCAGCGTTAGGGAAAAAGCAGCGTTATGGGCCATAACGCTGCTTTTTCACTCATAACGCCAAACTCATAATCTAGCTGACAGAGACTTAAAATCATAACTATATGGGAAGGATTAAAGCAGGAAAGAAAAAAGCAATAAGAGGTTAAGCTACATAGGTGCTTGAAAACTGCAGACATTGTAGATAAACTGCTGCCTAAACAGTTACTAGCAAGTGCTGATATAATAATATTCTTAAGAAGCAGCGTTTAGACTCTGTAATTGGTTATTAAGAAGGCTGGATAGCATACTAATTGTAAATAACATAAAAGCTATATAATTCTCTGTTACCTCCTATTTTTATAAGAGCATCAGGGTATGTAAATACTATAAATGAGCTGCACAGACTCGGTAAGCAACAGATGGAAAGATTTACCATACCACTAAACATGCCTCCCAAAATGAAAAGCTCAGAGAAAGAAAATATCAAACATCAGACGCAATTGGGAAATACATCACTGGAAGGTTCCATATGGAAAAACAGATTCCCAAATAATTGCAAGTCAGCTAACAAGCTTGGCAGGAAAAATTGATAAAATACGTTCTGGCGTGGAAAGCGTAATACAAGAACTGAGGCAGATAACATCCAGAATTAAAGCAATGGAACAGAGAATATCTGACACTGAAGATCTGCAGAAACAAATGGAAAACAAGATGGACAAAGTTATGGAGGAGAATAAAACTCTTACATCAAAAGAGGATGAACTGGAAAATCGCTCACGAATAAACAATCTCAGAATAGTTGGCTTACCAGAATCTGTGAACTCAGCTGATCTGATGGATTTTTCAGAAAAAAATATTGCCACAATTGCTGGGCCTACATGGTCGGTATGAAACAGAAGGTGCACATTGAATGGGAATAGAGAGAGATGACCTAAAAATGTAAAAAGTCCAAGGGTGGTCGTTATAAAATATCTACATTTCCAATCAAATATGGAGGTTCTGAGCGCATACAGAAGGCTGTGAGAATTTAAATACCAAAGCAGTAAAGAACTGCTATTTCAGGACTTTACAGTAGAAGTAGCGAGAAGAAGAAAACAATTTGCCCCAATATGCTCCAAATTGGTCGAAGTGATATACCCAGCGAAACTGAAGATATGTAACGGAAATACAATAAAGACATTCCATAATCCAGAGAAGGCGCAGCAATTCCTAGCAGTAGAAAAAGACTGAAGAGTGTGGACATTTTATTTAATTTTTCATTTCTATTGATGTTCCATGCTCTATATGGATGGGAGAATAACTGAGAATATTGGGTGCGGCAGGTCCTTTTTTTTTCTCTACTACATGATTTTATTTTTTGGTTTCATCACCACTAGTTATATTCGGAACATATGTATAGAAAGCAGATAAAGATATTATAACATATAATAATGCTTCACAAATTCTTTCTTTCTTTATTTTTTTCTCCCACCACTGCACTGCTTTATATGGGAGAATAACTAAGAATATTGGAAGTGACAGGAATTAAATAAAAATATCTAAAATATTTAAAGGGAAAAGGAATCCAACGTGATTGCTTTTTTATTAACCCTTTTTTTTATTTTGTAATATTTACAAAGGATAGATTTTACTGGACAGCCTGCTAAAATACTGGACTGTCCAGTACAATACTGGACACCTGCCAGCCCTAGTGCCAGATCCTGAAAAAAGGCACAATCCCATTAAAAAAAAGGGAACCAATGGTCACCCTATGATCAGATACTGCAATCTTGGATAGTGCTGTTTATTTTATAGTACATATTTTTCTTTCTCATAAAATGTAGTTTTTTTATTGCTTTGTAACACAAATATTTTTTCAAAAAATGAATGCGATCAATTTATTAATTTTTTTCAACTTATTCTGTTTTTAATAGTCATGTAGATATGGTGTAGGTCTAGTTTTAATAGTAATTACATGGACTATATTGATTTAGGCTTATCTTGCTTCCCTTAACAACCTTACAATATTTTATACAACCTTACAATATTTTATATAACTACATTTATTTTGGTAGTACCCATAAGATAATTTGGTTCTGACATTTTTTTTGAAGGTAGAGCATTTCTATACATATAACTTATTACCCACAATAATTGCATTTTAATACTATATCTATGAATTTAAATATAAAACAGAATATCAGCAAGCAATGATTACAGGAAACTTATGTGAAAGATCTAAATATAACAGGACATACTTGAAAACGAGAGAAATCTCAATGTATCCTTCCTGGTAAAATATTTTATAAATAAATAAAATAAATAAATAAATATAAGGATAACTTATATTTAGTTGAGACTATACTGCCATCAAGTGGAGAGAAGACAAAACCACGGGTGCAGACAAATTTAGATTATTATTATTTTGTAAGAAATCCCCCATATAGATAAAGATGACCAAACTGGTGACTCAAAAAAACCAAGAGATGTTATAATGATCTCTTTTTGGAAAATACTGATATGAAAAAAATAAAAATAAATGAAATGAGATTTTTGTAAAGCAATGATCCTTACAGTCCCTGATTCACTTTTCATTAACTCTACCTTTTCTGCTTAGCCTAAACTGCAGAGACCTAGCTGGAGTTAAGCAAGAAGTAAGGAAAAAGATGCTGAGATGATACTTCTACTGTTAGTACTGTTGGGGTCAGTTGAAGCAAACAAATCATGGAAAAATACAGAACAGATTAATCAGTGCGTTTTGGGAGTTTTCTACCCTTATGTATCACTTTCATTCACTCACTTTGTGTCCCATTATTTTTGAGAATTTGCATCATTGCAAATTTTTTTCTAAAAGTGAAATTCAAATTTATTCCGTTAAGTTCTACAAGATCTGTTTTTTCGCTTTTTGCCAACTTAAAGGGACATTTCAGTCAAAATGAAATGCACATAGATGAATTACATCTGTGAACAGAAACATAATTGCAATATACATGTATTGGCAAAAATGCTTCTAGTAGAACTTATCACTGTTTTAGTGTTATCATTTTTCTCTGCACGTGCATCGTGTGAAGCATAGCTATATATTCTCAGTCAGTGCACCAGCATTTTAAATATGGCAGCTTCTCAGAGCGCCAGTGGGGCTTGTATCATGTCAGCAATTAACAAATTGAGTCTTTACCAGATGGTACAAGCACCTTAGGCTCTCTGAGCAAGAAATGTGTTTAATATGCTGGTGCACGGGGCATACTTAAATACACTTTTGAAACAGCTATAGATTTTACTAGAAGCATTTTTGCTAATAGATATATATTGCATGAAAATGCTTCTATTCAAAACTGAAATGCATCCATTAACAAATTTTTAACTCTGTGATTACCTTGTATCCAAGCCTCTGCAGATAGCCCCCTTATCTCAGTTCTTTTGAGAGACTTGCATTTTAGCCAATCAGTGCTGATTCATAAATAACTCCACGGGAGTGAGCAGCATGTTATCTATATGGCACACATGAACTGTCAAATTGCACTGAGATAAGAAGTGGCCTTCAATGGTTTATAAACCAGTTTGAGCCTACCTAGGTTTAGCTTTCAAAAAGAGGTTTAAAAAGAGGTTTAAAGGGACAGTCTACACCAGAATTTGTATTGTTTTAAAAGATAGATAATCCCTTTATTACCCATTTCCGAGTTTTGCATAACCAACACAGTTATAATAATATACTTTTAACCTCTGTGATTATCTTGTATCTAAGCCTCTGCAAACTGCCCCTTTTTTCAGTTCTTTTGACAGACTTGCAGTCTAGCCAATCAGTGACTGCTCCCAGATAACTTCACGTGCATGAGCACAGTGTTATCTATATGCAATACGTGAACTAACACCCTCTAGTGGTGAAAAACTGTTAAAATGCAATCTGAAAGAGGTGGGCTTCAAGGTCTAAGAAATTAGCATATGAACCTCCTAGGTTAAGCTTTCAACTAAGAATACCTACCAAGAGAACAAAGCAAAATTGGTGATAAAAATAAATTGGAAAATTGTTTAAAATTACATGCTCTATCTGAATCATGAAAGTTTATTTTGGCCTAGACTGTCCCTTTAAATAACCAAGAGAATTTGTATTAGAATTATATTTTAATAAAGGTCCAGGATAGGTATTAGCTTTTTATAGTGCATCTCTTTTTAAATAATCTTTTCTAACACTGTCTTGTGAGGGAGACAAATCATTTTATAAAGAGAAGCATCATAGCGCATTATAGAACTAACCCCAATTGTATCTAACTAGAATGTACTTTACAGCTTGGTCTATTTTTAAACATTTGCTTAAATTGCAAATCTCTGTATTGATGTACATAATTGTACATAATTTGTAACTGCAGAATATATTTGCAACTGAAACTCGCACCTTTAAACAGCTTAAAAATATGTCATACAAGCCATGCAAATTGGTCATACCATAATTATCCTGATTAGGTTGCCAAACATCTTACAGACTCGAATGTCAGATATTCCTATCAAAGTTCTCTTAAAGATGACTCTTACAAAAATTAGCAAAGCAAGATAAATCACATAAATCAGTGTCAATCTCTACTCCTTCAGTTAAAGGGACATGGAACCCTAATTTTTTTTCATGATTCAGATAGATAATACAATTTTAAATAACTTTCTAATTTGCTTTATATTCTTGGACTCCTTTGCTGAAAAGTGCACCTAGGTAGGCTCAGGAGCTAACTGCTGATTGGTGGCTGCACATATATGCCTCTTGTGATTGGCTTACTGATGTGTTCAGCTAGCTCCCAGAAGTGCATTGCTGCACGTTCAAGAATATAGCAAAATTCCTAATAGAAGTAAATTGGAATTTTTTTTTAAATTGTATGTTTTATCTTAATCATGAGAGATTTTTTTGTGTTTCGTGTCCCTTTAACATCCTTGCAGGGGACTTAAACCTTCCATTAAATCCACCTATATACAATTCAAACTCTCGAATTAAAATCGCCAAAAGATTATTGAAATCAGTTTTGCCAAATTTAGCATTACTGACACTGCTTGATACCAGGTGTCCTATTCAAACCCACTCTACACCTTCTTCTCTTACCCCAATAAATCTAACTCCAAAATAAATTATATTCTAGCAGATCATCTGCATCTTATCGGTCCAAAGCCAATTAAATTGCCATTTGCACTTATTAAGCCTCTACAAAAAAGTTTAGATGATACCTTTGGCGAGATTACATATGCGGCACAGGCTCCAGTGTAACTGCTGAAACCCGCGCCGCCCGTTATTTCACCTCACACATCGGGGATTAACATAAACCCCGCCGGCAGTTCAGAACATGCCATAAGTCGGTTAAACTAGCGATGTCCAGAAATGTGCGTAACTACAAATTTCTGGAGTCGCCAGTGACTTATGGCACTTCAGAAACTACTGGCGCTTAAGAAAATAAAAATAACTATCAAATCTCCCGTAAAAGTTTAACCAGCCTCCCAAAAATAAAGCAGACAAGTCAAAACCCCTATATCTGCCATCAACCCCATATCGAAACTAATAATAAATGTATTAACCCCTAAACTGACAACCCCTACCACGCAATATGCCTAATTAAACTATTAACCCCTAATCCGCCATTCACCCACATCGCAATCTACCTAATAAAAGTATTAACCCCTAAGCCACCAAACCCCTGCATCGCAATAAACCTAATTAATCTATTAACCCCAAAACGCAAAACGCCCACATCGCAATAAACCTAATTTAATTACTAAGCCCCCTAACCTAATACACCCTAAATTAACCCCAAATTACATCAAATAATAAAATACTAAATTACAATTAAAATAAAAAATCCTAACAGTACCAACCTAAGATTAAATTAAAATAATCTAAAATTACAAAAAATATAAAAGTCTAACATTACAGAATATAATGAACCAAATTGTCAAAAATAAAAAAAATGAAACCTAATCCCTATGAAAATAAAAAAGACCCCCCCCCAAATAAAAACACCCCCTAATCTGCATGTGATAGCAAAACCGCGTAAAAAAACAGCGTCGATGGCTTTTGCGGGCGACGCCGCATATGTAATCTTGCCCCTTATCTACCAATCATCTCATTAAACAGCAGACAGCACAATTCTTGGACACTTTTCATACCAATACTACTGCAAACATTGTTGGATGCACTCTACACAACATAGGGATTGTCATAACTCATTAATGCAGGCGATACTGCAACATGATTATTCACTTAATCCAACCAATGAATTCATACAAAATAAATAAGCACTTGCTAGGAATCAGTTTAATGGTGTCCTGTGTGTTAAAGAACAAAAGCAGACTTTTATTTTAAAGAAAAATTATTAAATTGTGGGACTATTAGCTAGAGCACTGAAGGAAAAGCAGACATCCACATTCATACACCAGCTATACCTAATACATTAATTGCAGATACTATTTTGCTAATATTATTTTTCTCTTTATGGCCTTTTCACCTGATGGCGACCACCTATTACATATAACCGCCTTTTAATTCTATCTGAATTCCACTTTTTACCCAAACTCTCTCAAGAAGCGGTTGAAACACTTATTCAACCAATAGGAGTGCAGAAATAGACATAGCCATTCAATCATTAAAACTTGGGAAAAGCCCAGGCCATGAGGGATTTAGCAGCACATACTAATAATACATTTTAATTTCACATCTACTCTTAATATTCAACTGAACTGCTCAGGGTTATCAGCTGCCAGCCTCAAAGGGCTAAAACAGCTAGATCTTGAAATAAATACAAAGGTTTTGGCAAACAGAATATGAAAAGAAAGCAATTATATTATGGTGAAAATTCTACAACTTTATTATTATGCCATTTTAAATGATAAACCTTTGATCCCCCTTTTGATAGATGCTGACAACTGTTCAATAAGTTGTATTGGTCCTTTCTCTAACTTTTCTCAAAAAAAAAAGGCTTTCGAATGGTGTGAAATAATAGGTTAGATGGACTGGACCCCACCAGACAATGTAGAATTTAAGCAACAGCTGATATCTGATCTAATGAGACGTTAATATGCCATGTGCGAATCAGTGATTTTATCTCCAGCCTTCTTTTTTTCTCTTCTGCTTCTGACTCTTACTATCCAGTATCTGCTATTTTGCTATACAATCAGTTTTAGTGTTTTCAGGTTTACTTAGCTTCAGGATGATACAGATTATTTGGGAGGCTTTCTACTCTGTAGCAAATATGGGGAATATCTGACTGATTTGGCAACAAAGTGTTATTAAAGGGACAGTCTACACCTTAGTCATCTTAAAGTCTTACTTTAGATTAAGCTGCAAATATCCTCCTGCATCCCTTTCTATAGCATGCAGCAGTGAAATGGCTGCCAAGCTCTGCCCACTGATAACATCATGATCTGGGCTGCATCTAGGCACTCTGCTGAATAGCATTGACAGTCTGTTAAATCCAATTAGTGAGTCTTTTGTAACTAGTGAAGCCTTTAATTCAGCCCTGATTATGATGTCATCAGTGGGCAGAGCTTGGCAGCCATTTCAAATTGGCCAGAAACAATATTCATTTTAAAATAACGTTTTAATGTTACTGCTGCATGATATAGAAAGGTATGCACTGCAGGAGGCATTAAGATGACTAAGGTGTAGACTGTCCTTTTAATGACGGTAAGGACATCAGTGATATTTTAATTTCTGTTATTTCATTTCTGAAAATGTAATAAAGTTTATTTCAACATAAAAATAGACTTTCCAAATTACTTCATATGCATGATTGCCCTTCTTATCAGCTAAAGTAAAAGTCAATGGCATATAATACCAATCTTTCCTTCTGAAAAATGATATGAGGCAAGGCTGCCCTTCATCACCCATTCTATTGGTCCTCTACTTGGAAAACTTGGGCTCACATTTGAGATGCAACCCTAAAATAGAATGCCTTCAAATTGGATTTGAGCACTGTAAAAAAAATTCAGCACTGTTCACAGACGACCTTTTTTTTTTTTTTTTTAAATCGAGCTGATGGCAAATACAACCTTGTTAAAATCTTGTAATTTAGTGTATTTAGCAGAGGTAAATTATTTTCTAGTATAAGTATACATTTTGAGCTAGCTATGTACATAGGAAAGTTTGTTCTGTCTAGTAGCTCCAGAGTTTTCCTAGCCAACTATAGTTAACTTCTAAGAGTGGACTCCAAAAGGCACAACTGCTCAAACAGGGTTAGTGATCTTAAAAAATCACTCTTTAAGAGGAGGAATGAAGAAGGTGGCTCAACTGGATATATTGTAGTGTTCAATAATCTACCCAATGCAGGTGTTGTTTGTGACTACTCTTCGCTTTACGCAGCTGTTTGCTAGGAGTGTGGAATTCAACATTTTGAGATTTATTAAGAAGGGCACACTGTTGTATTAAGATCTCCCGAACTACTGCCTTATAAGCTCCCGAGAGACAACCTGGGTTCTTCATTTTTCAT
Organism: Bombina bombina; assembly: GCF_027579735.1. Taxonomy (NCBI): domain Eukaryota; kingdom Metazoa; phylum Chordata; class Amphibia; order Anura; family Bombinatoridae; genus Bombina; species Bombina bombina. Next base: position 237,833,785 of record NC_069504.1, on the reverse strand, counting down.
ATTATTGGAATTAAAGTACCCAGGGGGAATTCTCTGGAGGAGAATCTAAGTTTGGAATTTCTGGCGAAGTGAGTTGCTGCACATAAATCATGGCTCCTTTGAGCTTACAAAACCAATTTAATGCTATTGACCTCTTAGTGGGGGAATTAAGGTCCTTAAAATTCTGTGATATATCTCTAATGTCATGTGGGGCAATGATGTTTAATAGTGCAAAAAGATAAACTCAGATTGGTATGGGTGAAAAAACAAATCCCTTTCATAAGGGTTATCCGATAGGAAAATCAGAGCCACACTCAAGAGGAGGCAAGAGTGAGTGGCAGTTGTAAGATTTTAATGTGTATAAAAATGGTATTACTGTAGTTATGAAGAGGTTAGTGTGTCCTTCTGACTATTTTAACATCAGGCATGATGTAATGCTGACCTAGTCAGTAAGTAAGCAGATAACATATATGGATATGGGAGTGACAAGCATTGCAAGGGCTTCAAATAACTCACAATACCTAATTTGGAACATGACCAAAAGTGTATTATCAGCAGTTTTAAAGGGTATAAGAATCAGGGACAAATAATGGTAGACAGAGTGCCTCTCTGGAAGGGAAAACATCAAGGTACACTCCATGACCTAAAAGACCTCCCACAGAAACAAACGGAGTAATATAATTTTATGTACTATTTCTCTGTTAAATTGTTTTTCTGTGTTTGACCTTGTAAACAATAACATGTAATCTTGTTATTTATCTTTCTTTAATAAATGTGTGATTGTTTATTCAGTTGAAGGAAGTATGGTGTCTGGAGGGTTATGATAGATATACAGGAGATTGTATACCGTTTGCACAGGGCCGATTATTGATATATTTATATATTAATTTTTTAGACGTGAATGGTTTTTAACATAAGATCCTTTGGTTTAAGTATAAGTTCTTACAGCAGTGTCACTCTCATTTGCCAGTATAAGAGTCCAGAGGAAAAAGGCCAGCTGTGGAGAGAGAAGTTACACAACAGTGTGGAGTGCTAGCGGCAAGGAAATATATTTTAACCCATGCAGAGCAGTAGTATAAGAGCTCCAACTAAAAAAGGACCACAGAATTGTGGTAACGAAAATAACATAGAACATATTTTCAACACTGAAACACAAAATCGAAATAACAGAAGCATCAGATATATATAAAAAACCACACCTGTTAAATGGGACTAAAGTATGGGGGAAAATTAAATACTTAACAATGGTATAAGTTAAGCCCATGACAATTGCGATAATATAAAAAAAAACAAAATGTATGTTTACCTGATAAATTAATTTATTTTATGGTGCTGAGAGTCCATGATCCATTACTCCTGGGATTCAACTCCTGGCCCCTAAGAGGAGGCAAAGATTCCCAAAAATGTCAAGAGCCCTTTATCCCTCCCACCTCATTGGTATGCCAGCCTAATGTATAGCCACACAAGGAGAAGTAACAAACAAAATGTAGGAAAGGTAGAATATAGGACAAAACAGTGAAAATAGAGGTGCAAAAAAGTTTCACCAGAAAAAATTCTATAAATAAGTAAAAAATTGGACAAGGCTTGTGGGCTCTCACCAGCATGACAAAAAGAATTTATCAGGTAAGTATAAATTTTGTTTTCTTTTCTTTTAGAAGGTGGTGAGAGTCCACGATCCATTTTTCCTGGGAACTAATACCCAAGCAGTGGACTCTACGAGTAATTTTGGGCAGGAAAAACTATTTTTTTAAGAAGGCAGGCACCTATTTTCCAGACGCTGCAGCCTGGAGGGCTTCTTAGCAAAAAAACAAACAAAAAAAACAGAAAACGTTAGAATTTAGTAAAAGTATGGAGGTAAAACCATGCAGCTGCCTTGCAAATTTGATCCACAGAAACCTCAATTTTAAAAGCCCAGTAGAAAATGATCTAATAGACTTAGCTGAAAAGATTAAGCCAAGAAGCTAGAGGAATGGCTGAGGCCTACTGGCCTTTTCGTAGGCCCGAGATTTACTAAATAGACTAAAGGACTGACTAAAATCCTTTGAGTCTGCAGGAAGAATTTTAAAGCTCTAACTGCATCCAAATTATGAAGAAGTCCTTCTTTAGAAATCTGAAAAATAGGAATAGGACAAAAAGAAGGAACAAACAATAATATCTATTCTTGATTGATGTTAACAGAAGACACAACATGGTAAAAAGTAAAAAAAAATGTCCTAAGTACTGCCCTAAAAAAGGAAATAAGGACACAGGAAAAAAACAAACAATTCAGAAACTCTTCTGACAGATGATATTGCCAGAAGTAAGAATACCTTCCAAGACAGACGTTTAATGTCCAAAGAATGCAGGTATTCAAAAGGCAAAACACTAAGAAGCAAATTTAAATTTCAAGGAGGAGAAATGTGTTTAGATACTGATCTAACTGTTTGAACAGTTAACAGATAAACCCTGACCTAAGCAGTGATGTGCGGTGACTTCAGAGGCTGGTGAGGCAGTGGCTAGGAATCGGATAAGCCTTCATTCTTTAGATATCCTTTGTTGAAGAAATAGCAATGCACATGGGCGAGCCAATCACATGAGGAATCTATATGCAGCCACCAATCAGTATCTACTGAGCATATTTAGATATGATTTTCAACAAAGGATATATGATTTTCTTCATTCTTTTGACATCCTTTGTTGAAAATCATATCTAAATATGCTCAGTAGCTACTGAGCATATTTAGATATGATTTTTCAACAAAGGATATCAAAAGAATGAAGAAAACCAGATATTAGATGTAAATTGGAAAGTTATTTAAAATTGCATGCTCTTTCTAAATCATGAAAGAAAACATATGGGTTTCATCTCCCTTTAAATGGTGTCTTGGCAAACTGGTCAACTTAGTAAACATCTGATTTTATTCTAAAGGATTGTAACAGAAACTCTTGCCAGATAACAAAATGCTTGCTCTGATTATGAGATCTAGAAATCCAGGCCCATTAAAATATGTTTAAAACATATTTTTTACTTTAATGCTGCAAATTATGCTTATAGATTCCTTCATTATTCTGTAAATTTAAAAATGTTGGACTACATTAACAGCACTCATGGGATTAACTAAAAAATGAAGAGGTCTCAAAATTGCAAATATACCTTGAATATGTGTGGGAACAAGGTGACCTTATTAACACTATATGAAAGGGGGGGGGGGGAATAAATTAAAACATAACTTAGTATGCAGATAAAGATTAAAACTGGAATCACTTTAGTAAAAACACACTTAGGATTTCTCATTGTTAGGTATGTACTGTTGCATAGTAAAGGTAATAGTGTGCTTTAGGTGCTTGCTTGGTTAATCACATAAAACTGACGTATTGCCATTTGGGTATAGCAATTTAATGTAAATAACCTTTATAAATAACCTGAGAATGTCTAAATAGCAGAAATGTCAATGTCAATTCTGCTATTTAGACATTCTCAGGTTATTTATATAGGTTATTTACATTAACTTGCTATACCCAAATGGCAATACGTCAGTTTTATGTGATTTAACCAAGCACCTAAAGCTAGCACACTATTACCTTTACTATGCAACAGTACATACCTAATGAGAATTCCTAAGTGTGTTTTTAATAAAGTGATTCCAGTTTTAATCTTTATCTGCATATTAAAATTTATGTTTTAATTTATTTCCCCCCCTTCATATAGTGTTAATAAAGTCACCTTGTTCCCACACATATTCAAGGCTTCAAGCAGCAGGTATATTTGCAATGCAATTTTGAGAATTGAGACCTCATTTTTTACTTATTCCCATGTGGCAGACAAGACAGTGCTCAGAGTGCTGTTTATAGTAACGTGACGCAGTGGGCAGTGGGCACTGCAGTAGCAGTTGGGCACGAAACTTGTCAGTGTCAAATGTTCTGTTGATCTGTGATCGGATTCGGATGTCATGTATTGTCCCTCTAATTTATATAATAAAAAACACTCACTTCACCTAAGCAGACTGTTGCTAGCACTGACCACTGGAGTCTGTCACCACCACTCAAGCACCACTCACTGACTGTGTGACTGTGTTGACCCCGACACGTCTATGGCTGCTTCTGTTCTGTACTATTATTGCACAATGAATCAATCACATTCACAGATACCATTCAGTTTGTCAGGGTCCGTCCAGCAGATTTAAGTAAATATTTCTGTGCCATTTTTAATTTATAGCCAGGGCCGGACTGGGACCAAAAATAGGCCCGGGCATTTTAAGGCAAAACAGCCCACTCCTCCCCATGTTTAATTTAAACGCCCACATACACACACTCAAATGCACACACACCACACATATAAACACGTACATGCATGCACATTACACATATAAACACACACCACGCATACATATACTCATAGACAAGCACAGCACACATACTTACATATGCGCATACACCACACATACACGCACGCATACAACACATACACACACACACACACACACTCATGTGCATGCAAACCACACATACACCCAGATACGCACACAACACACACACTCATATGCATTAATACTATATATATATATATATATACACAAGTTACATCAGATATACATAAGACACAGAGGACCCAGAGGTCACTTGAAACATGGTTGTAAGTATATATTTTAAAACCTGTGTCCCAAAACTATTACATCTAAAAATCAACAGCTGCTTTCTACAGTAGACATTTAACATTTTGCTCTCAGCTTTTTTAAAGTTTATATAGTAGATTTAATTTTTTTTCTAGGGGTACAAATTCATTACCTTCAATGCATTTTTTTAATAATAAAAAAAAAAAGACCTATTTGAAATATTAATAATTAGTCCTACAGCAACATAATAAAATAAAACCTGTAGGCAAATAGCCTCACTGTACTTTACACTTTTGAAAACAAGGGGTTAAAAAAACAAAACAATGATATAAAATGTCTGCCCTCTGTTATCAGGGGTCACAGCATGCATAGATTACACACAGGGAAGCTGTAAAAAGCAAACATCTGACCTGACAAGCTGCACTTATTTATTTGTACACAAAAAGTGAACAGTGCTCAAGATTGTCTCTTACCTATGTAGAGGGGTCAATTTAAATTGTATTAAATCACAAGTGACAGCTCTTCTATTGCCGGCATCTGCTACACTGCTCTGCTCAGCCCACCTTCTTCTCCTTGTCTCCACAGAAGCCTGTGCATCGGCATAGAGGTAATAAACTCTGCTATGACATTTTTAGCTGTTCTCCTTCTCGGCATGCCATCAATTAACCAACTTGCAAACTGCAAAGTAACTTTAGCTATGTAATGTCTGTGCACCTCTCTGCTTTACGCGTCTGGAGGCTTTGATTTTCTGCAGATGCCATTAGGTGTAAATGCTGAAACAGCTTGCCAGCTAACGTGATTCTTGCTCCTCTGGTCCTAACCATATGCAGCAGAGTGCGGAGGCCTCAAAGGACCAGCCTGGTTAGCTCTCTTGCCCCCAATGCCCTGGATTACAAATTTACAACAATAAAAAAAAAACTTATAAAAAAAGAAAAGTAAGAGAGAGCTCCCAAGTCACTGCGCTCCCCACTGCAGCACCTCAGCAAAAAACAGCTCAGTCTGTCCCCGCTTGGAAACGGCCCTTGTCGCATTGAAATTTGAAAGCACCCAGTATGTGCTCTAATAGTGGGCGGGACTCTGGTAACTGGCAGCCCACCGGGCAAATGCCCGGCAATGCATGCCCTATGCCATGGTCAGTCGGGGCCTGTTTATAGCGATCTGGCTGATGGCTCTCAGATTTATTAGATGACTTAGGTTGTTGTGTAATGTGTATGTATTATTTGTATTAATTAAATAAACATTCCAACGGCAGTCGGCACCTACCTCTGGCGCTCCTCCGGCTCCTAGTCCTCCTGTCCTGAGTGACGTCCTGTCTAGGTCCTGCGCCCCTGACTCCACTCCTGTCTCAGTATCACTCACAGTCGGCCAGGGCCCGGGTCACGCCGTCAACACAACACAGCAGAGTGCAGCACTTCGAGCGATCGACTGACACCCACCACGTCTGACTCTAGTCTGCGCTGTCTCTGAGTGCCGGGCGGGAATGAAATAGATCCTTCTTTTTTTATTTTTTTATTTTAAATAAAGGCTGTAATTACATAGATTGGCCAGGGGAGGCGCTGCCTCACCTGCCTCCTGTGACTGCACGTCACTGGACCTAAGTCATTTTGTAGAAATAGAAGAATTCTAGAATTACTAAAAGACTGCCAACTAAAGACATTCAATTCAGACCAGAGAAAAACCTTTCCAAATTATATTATAAATTTTACAAGAAACAGGCTTCTAGTCTGAAATAAGGAGCCTGAAATAAAAAGACATGCCTTAACTGAATAGGCCATAGAGACAAAACTGCACATCTGAACTAGATCCATGAACCAAGTCTTGTGAGGACATGCTGGAACAATCAGAATTATTGACTATTGCTCTTATTTGATCTGAGATATCAGACTAGAAGAACCAATGGAAAAAATAAGTAAGCAAGATGAAATGACTAGTGAGCCACTAGAGCACCTATCAACTCCGCCTGAGGATCCCTGGGTCTTGCAAAATATCTAGTAAGTTTGCTGTTCAAACAAAAAAACATTCAGACTATTTCTGGTAGACTCCATTGATCTACAATCTAATTGAAAACTATGAGATGTAAGGACCATTCCCTTGAAGAAAAGAGATACAAATTGCGGAAATTGAGCAATCCTAAAAAACTGCATGACTGAGACACTTCCGGTAGGGGCACTTTAAGATTGCCGCGGACTTGTGATGCTCTGAGCCTATTTTCTGTGTTATAACCTGTTTGAGGTTAAACTCTCTGCCATCTGTCTCTCCCTTGGCGATATTTGTGCCCAGGATCATCTCAGGATCAAGTTACTACAACTCATAGCCCCCGGGGGGTCATTTAAGAGATAAAAATCTATTTGACATTCTATACAAAATGGCGTTCGTGGAAGCTCTATCTGCCATGTTCACTGTTATTTGATTCCTTGCTCTAGTTTGGTGTCACTGATAGATCCTGGCTTGATCGATCCTATTCTGGAAGTAACATGTCAGGGGAGTATGCAGTTGGTTCACCACACGCAGTGGATGCAGAATGTTTCAAATTCTTCTGAAGTTTTATATTCAGAGGCTACAAGTGTCAACTCACACCATTTGTGGAGAGCTGAGGATGATTTTACAACCAGTACCAAAACAACTGTTCCTGGTGATCCAGATACTGGGGAGGATGCGATGGGGCATAGAAGTGTCATTGAGAATGGCGTCCAAATATGCGAGATGAAGGAGCGCATTGTGTCTTCCCAGATTACAAAGACTGTTCACTCAGTTCTTTAGCCTACCGGAGCAAGGCATCTCTTTCATTACCCCATAAGAACCCTACAGGACGGTATTTACTTTCTCTACTGGATGAAATAGAGTGTGGAGAGGAGTGGGTTAATTTTAATTTTAGTGTGAATGAAGGCTGCTGTCATAACGTTCATGTTTTTTTTTTTTTATCAGACCTCTTATATTCTAGCAGCTAAATTAAGATATAATATAATTAATATTGTACTGAGTATTGTTAATATTTCATGCTTGTGTATTGGATGCTTTAAAATCTATGACTCCTCCAATGTTTTGCCATGTTTGCTATTACTATTATACAGGTTGATTACAAGTTATGCGCGCTTATAGGAAAATTAACGAACGCAACAAAAGTTGTGTTATTTAACCCTCTATAGCGCAGCTATTACAAGTTTTCAAACAGTCAGCTTGTGCGTGTGATATGGCTGCGTTGAGCTCCATACTACACACAATCCAAGCGCTGTTTTAACGTGCTTTTGAACACTTTCCCTATAGACATCAACGGGGGGACCTGGTTAGAAAAAAAACTAACACCTGCGATCGCGGAATGAAAAGCTCCGTAACGCAGCCCCATTGATGTCTATGGGGAAAAAAAATAATCTTTAAACCTAACACCCTAACATAAACCCAGAGTCTAAACACCCCTAATCTGCTGCCCCTGACATCGCCGACACCTACATAATGTTATTAACCCCTAATCTGCCGCTCCCAATATCGTTATCACTGAAATAAAGCGATTAACCCCTAATCTGCCGCTCCTAATATCGCTGCCACTATACTAAAGTTATTAACCCCTATTCAATTGCACCCCAACATCGCCCACACTATAATAAATCTATTAATCCCTATTTCGCCACTCCCCGACATCGCCGCCACTAAATAAGGTTATTAACCCCTAAACCTCTGGCCTCCCACATCACTACCACTAAATAAACCTATTAACCCCTAAACCGCCAGTCCCCCACATCGCAACAACCTAAATAAAACTATATTAACCCCTAAACCTAATCCTAACGTAACCCTAACCCTAACACCCCCTAATTTTAACATAATTAAAATAGAGCTAAATTAAACTTACAATTATTAACTAAATATTTCTTATTTAAAACTAAATACATACTTACCTGTGAAATGAAACCTAAGCTAGCTGCAATATAACTAATAGTTATATTGTAGCTAGCTTAGGTTTTATTTTTATTTGACAGGTAAGTTTGTATTTATTTTAACTAGGTAGACTAGTTAGTAAATAGTTATTACCTATTTACTAACTACCTAGTTAAAATAAATACAAATTTACCTGTGAAATAAAACCTAAGCTGCCTTACACTAAAACCTACCATAACAACAAATAAAAAACACTAAAATTACAAAAAATAAAAAAACTACCATTACAAAAAATAACAAACAAAATGATCTAAAACAATAAAAATTATTCCTATTCTCATACCCCTTAAAAAATAAAAAAAAACACCCCAAAATAAAAAAAGCCTAATCTAGAATAAACTACCAAGGGCCCTTAAAATGGCCTTTTGTAGAGCATAGTCCCAAAGTTAACAGCTATTTTGCTACAAAACAAAACAAACACCCCCTAACAGTATACAACCCCCACCTCCCAAACCCACAAAATAAAAATAAAGTAAAACCTATTCTACCCATTGCCCTGAAAAGGGCATTTGTATGGGCATTGCCCTTAAAGGGGTATTTAGCTCTTTTTCCTGCCCTTAAAAGGGCATTCAGCTCTTTTATGAAATTCCCAAGCCCTAATCTAAAAATAAGAACCCACCCCAAAACAAAAAAAATACATTACACAAAATAACAAACAAATGATCAAAAATAATAAAAAGTATTCCTATTCTAATACCCATTTAAAAAAAACCACCCCAAAAAACACCTAATCTAGAATAAACTACCAATAGCCCTTAAAATAGCCTTTTGTAGGGCATTGCCCTATGTTTTCACCTGAAAAGAAAATACAAAGACCCACTAACATTACAAACCCCCACCTCCTCAACCCACAAAATAAAAAAAACTATCTAAAAAAACCTAAGCTACCCATTGCCCTGACTCTAAACTAAAATAAAAAACCCACCCAAAAACCCTTAAAAAAACCTATCACTAACTCCCGAAGATCCACTTACAGTTTTTGAAGTCCCGCTTGAATGATCTTCATCCAGGCGGTGAGGTCCTCATCCAGGCGGCGAGAAGTCTTCATCCATACGGCCTCTTCTATCTTCATCCAGGCGGCATCTTCAATCTTCATCCCGGCGGCACGGAGCAGGTCCATCCTGAAGACATCCGGAGTGGAGCATCCTCTTCATACGGTCGCAGCCGTATACTGAATCTTCAATGCAAAGTACGCGATTCAAGATGGCGTCCCTTGCATTCCTATTGGCTGATTTGATTTTGGAAAACAGCCAATAGGATGAGAGCTTCTGAAATTCTATTGGCTGTTCAAATCAGCCAATAGAATTTCAGTAGCTCTCATCCTATTGGCTGATTTGAACAGCTAATAGGATTTCAGCAGCTCTTATCCGATTGGCTGATTTGAATTTCCAAAATCAAATCAGCCAATAGGAATGCAAGGGACGCCATTTTGAATTGTGTACCTTGCATTGAAGATACAGTATACAACGTCGATCGTATGAAGAGGATGCTCCTCGCCGGATGTCTTCAGGATGGACCCGCTCTGCGCCGCCGGGATGAAGATAGAAGATGCTGCCTGGATGAAGATAGAAGAGGCCACCTGGATGAAGACTTCTCGCCACCTGAATGAGGACTTCGCCGCCTGGATGAAGATAGAAGAGGCTGTCTGGATGAGGACTTCGCCCCCTGGATGAAGATCGTTCAAGCGGAACTTAAAAAACTGTAAGTGGATCTTCGGGGGTTAGTGAAAGGTTTTATTTAAGGGTTTTTGGGTGTTTTTTTTTTAGTTTAGGGTTTGGGCTATTCTTAAACTAGCTAAATGCCCTTTTCAGGGCAATGCAAAAGAGCTAAATGCCCTTTTAAGGGCAATGCCCATACAAATGCCCTTTTCAGGGCAATGGGTAGCTTAGGTTTTTGTTAGAATTAGTTTTTTTATTTTGGGGGGTTGGTTGGGTGGTGGGTTTTACTGTTGGGGGGGTCTTTACAGGTAAAAGAGCTGTTTAACTTAGGACAAAAGGCCCTTTGAAAAGGCCAATGGTAGTTTATTGTAGGCTAGTTGGGGCTTTTTTTTTTATAGGGCTATTAGATTTCGTTAATTCTTTTTTATTTTTGATGATTTAGTTTCTTATTTTTAGTTATTTAGTGTTTGTTATTTTTTGTAATTTAGTATTTTTTATTTTTTGTAATTAGATACTTTGTAATTTTTATAGTAGTGTTAGGATTTTCGTAATGTGTATTTTAGTTTTCTTTAATTGGTAGTTAGTTTAATTTTAGTTTAATAGTTATATTAGTTTAATTGTTAGTTTAAACTTAGTTTTTTAAATTTGACAGGTAAGTTTTAATTAAATTTAAGATAGGGAAATTGTAATTTTAATATAAAGTTAGGGGGGCGTTAGGTTTAGGGGTTACTAGTTTAAATGACTTTATTGCGATGTGGGGGCTTTCGGTTTAGGGGTTAATAGGTTTATTTAGTATATTTCGTTGTGGGGGGCTTTCGGTTTAGGGGATAATAGGTTTATTATAGTGGCGGTGGAATTAGGGCTTAATAACTTTAGTATAGTGGGGGCGATGTGGGCGTATGGCAGATTAGGGGTTAATAATATTTAAATAGTGATTGTGATGTAGGAGGAGGGAGGTTTAGGGGTTAATAACTTTAGTATAGTGACGCAGCGATGTCGGGGAGCGGCGGAATAGGGGTTAATCATTTTTAATAGTGGCGGCGATGTCGGGAGCGGCAGATTAGGGGTTAATAACTTTACTATAGTTTTTACTATGTGGGAGGACCTCGGTTTAGGGGTTAATAGGTAGTTTATGGGTGTTAGTGTACTTTGTAACACTTAAGTTATGAGTTTTATGTAACAGTTTTGTAGCGTAAAACTCATAACTACTGATCTCAGATGGCGGTATGGATCTTGTCGGTATAGGCTGGAACGCAAGTTTTTTAGCCTCACCGCAAAACTCCTAATGGCAGCTCTATGGAAGTCCCAGGAAAAATGTCATTTTTACGAGTGCGGGACTGACATTGCGTAACATGCTAAAAGGCTTGCGGTACAGCTATACCTACTAGACTTGTAATGGCTGTGGTGGTGTTTTAACGCTGAAATTACCATTTTTCAGCGTTAAAACACGAACGCAAAACTTGTAATCTAGGTGATAGACAGTTAAAAGAAGATTGATATTTGTTTGGAATTGTAAAACCAGTCTGTAAAACTACACATTTTACTTATCTGCATAACAAACCTCATTCTTTAAATGTGATTTGTATTCTGATTAAATTTACCACTACGGCTTGAGCTGCAGTGAGGTTTCTAGTTTTAGTTCTATTTTTTATTTGTATTTCTTCCTTCCCCTCTTAGCATTCTAACATTTATACAGATACAGTAGAAGTCCTCTTTCCCCATTGATGCTGGTGAACATTTGTTTTTGTTTTTTAATCTCCCCCATACATATTTTTGTAGATTATATATCTTTTCTAATTGTTATTATGCTGTTTAATTGCTCATATTCCCCCTTCTGGTGCTTATACTCACATTATCATGCTCCATTTAAATATATACATATATGCATATGCTTAATTATTCCAATAATTCCCCCCTATGACACAAAGAATGATGCTTCATATATTGGGCATTTGTACCAATGTTTGTTAAAATTAAATGTCACCTGGTTTCCTTAATAAAAGTGGTGTCCTGATGGACTTTTAGTCTTCTATAGAGCAACATTTCTGATTACAACTACTGTAATGCGAGTTCAGAATATTGTCAAATTTATATGGTATTGTTAATCTTATTAGAATTTTATTTATTTGTTCTCCTAATGTAAAATTAGACTTGTTTAAGAATACTTTCAGAGGCAGACAATCACACAAGGACTGACTGGATCTACAGTTGTTAAAGGGAAAAAAAAACAAAAAAAACAATTGTATTGCATGCAACTCTAAGTTCCTATGCCACTATGCCTGACTTGTACACTATGGGGCCTATTTAACAAAGGTCTGTCGGACCTGATCCGACAGTGCGGATCAGGTCCGACAGATCTCGCTGAATGCGGAAAGCAATACGCTCTCCGTATTCAGCATTGCACCAGCAGCCCTTCATAAAAGAAAAAGCTTGTTGGTATGAAATAAGAAACTTTATAAAAATTCTGGGAGCGGGAGCCAGACCAATTGGAAGAGCAATAAACTAAAAATATATTTGACCTGAATCTTAGTAAAATCTTAGTAACTTATTAACTTTTGAAAAGAAATATGCAGGAAGCATCCTTGAAAACTATCATGGACATATATTACTCTTGTGCAAGAAGAGGTAGAAAAGTCCAGATTAATTCCAACTGAAGTAGGAACCCTTTAAAAATATTTAGAGTTTTCAAATTCAGAAAAGTTCCTTCTTATTTTGGGAACTATGAAAAGGTAGAAGTAAAAATCCTGACCTAGTTCTGACATCGGAAAATAAACTATAATTCTTATGAGATCTAGATCTTGGACTAAAAGAAAAAAGGCTTGAGCATTTAAAGGGTATTTTTGGAATAGGAGACAATAGAAACTTTCTTCTGGAAGGCCTTCATCTGAAACCCATTTTGTACCCTTGAAAAAACCATCGTCCAGATTACGAGTTTTGTCGGTAAAGCTGTGCGGGGCTAACGAGCAGTTTATGCTCACCACTCACCTACAGACAGCGCTGGTATTACGTTTTTTTTTAAACCCGGCGTTAGCCACAGAAAAGTGAGCGGAGAGCAAAATTTTGCTCTACATCTCACCTGAATACCAGCTTACGGTAGCGGTGAGTTGGCTAAACGTGCTCGTGCACGATTTCCCCATAGGGATCAATGGGGCAGAGCCAGCTGAAAAAAAACCTAACACCTGCAAAAAAGCAGCTCTTAACGCAGCCCCATTGATTCCTATGGGGAAATACATTTTATGTCTACACTTAACACCCTAAAATGAACCCCGAGTCTAAACACCTCTAATCTTACACTTATTAACCCCTAATCTGCCGCCCCGACATCGCCGACACCTGCATTATAGTATTAAACTTGAAAAGGAGAAGTAACCAGCGCCCAGGACTGATATCTGCTCACTATAAAGAAGACCCCCTAATAGGTCTAAAAACGGAACAATGGATCTGGATATATAGGAGCGCCAATGGCTTAGATATACCACAGGAAATAAAAAGTCAAATGGTTTCCAATAGTTTCTATGTTCCAAAATCAACCAAATATTTAATATATAAATCCAATCTAATTCTGATCTCCAGAATTACAAAAACACAAATTACAATAAAAAACAATAAAACAGTAAAAACACAAAATACATATAACGAAGCTTAAAATACAATGCAGTAGATGCTTTAAAATACAACAGACAACAGATTTAATCCGGTTGGTTAAACTGGATAACCAATATCTAATGTCCCAGTTATCGTGAGTCCTCTTAAAAACCTTCTAGTAGGGACATAATATGTTTATCAAATACACATGCAATTAAACTTAGTGTTCAATAATGATGTAATAATAACTCAATAATTCTTATCAAAGTGATAAGAGTGATATAATCACTAAAAAGTGATACGAGACCCACTAGTAGGTCAACAGTGCATATAAATTTTGCAACATTTAAAACGTGTAAAAAACAAAAAAAAAAGAATACAATGTGTTAAGTTCCTTAAATTATCAAATGTACGATTTAGTGGATATGTAGATTATGACACACAATAAAAATAAGTAGTAAGTGGTGAGTCTGCTCTTCAAAAATAATAATATCAAAAAATGAATGAAATAGAATAATGAGAAAAATAATAATGTATGTGATAACAAATTTGATGTGAGATCCTACCAATGGGATATCTAACTGAACTGGTACCAGCTGTTACCTCAATTCTCCTGATTAAATCTGGGTGAAGGACTCAATGGTCCGATATTTAGTTAATATCTTAAAACAGTAAACAAATACCATAAGCTATATCATAAAACAGTAACGAATACAATAAGCTATATTAACTATAAGCTATATTAACTACCATAAGCTTTATAATTTAGGACAAACTGTATAATTATAAAAACAACAAATGAACAGAGAGTGTGTATAGTTTGGCCAAAACTAGTCCACAAACTCCTAAAGGTGTGTTTCCACAACTTTGAATAACACAAATAAATAAAACATTAGTGTCCTTTAAAAGTCTTTTGGTAAATCCTTAAAAGTCTGGAAAAAGTCCGGTGAGAGAAATCCTCAATATAGTGGAGTCCAAAGTCCTAATTCTATGTATAGAAAAATACCTGAAAGAAATAGAAAAAAAGCGCACTAAACAAACAGCGCTAACGGGTATGGACTATTGAAAATAGTCTTACCATTTGAATCCTGGTCCTGGATATAATGAGCCTCTCCAACTCTGGTATGTAGTTTCGTCTACGCGTTTCGGCCCTCGTATCGGGCCTTTTTCAAGACATATGGAGGCTACATTAATACTGACCTTATGTACTCTTAAGTGTGGGCGTTTGTTTGAAAAAATTGCGCCAAATTGGGCGGATGTTGACAGATTGAATCCCGCCGAAAATCACGCACTTCCCTTAGTGGACCGGATGTTAGGGCTTGTGATACTTCCGGTTTACTCTACTTCCGGTTTCCCGGAGCCATTTTGGAAATGGGCAAAGTCGTGATGGGCTTACTATATTTAGGAAAACTAATTTTCCATATAATTAGACAAACTCTGCCATCAGATGACATACTATAACATCTAAGTATGAATTTTAGTATCTGACTATTTCAATTGGTGTTACGTCTAGACGTGAAATCTAAATTTCCATCATCTAGTTGGGGCTAATATATCCAGGACCTTACATAAGGATTGATTAAACAATTTATACAAATCTTAATATATAACCTGTACATAAAGCAATATTTGGAACAATATTTTTTAAAACATGTTCTCACATATAATCTAGTGACCACTAATGAAATTATTATATTAGATATAAAAAATATAAATTTTTTTATATAAAATTAAAAATACAATTATAAAATTATAAGATTAAAATTCTAAAATCACATGGACTTGTCAGGGATTGATGTATCTTAATATGCTTTAAAAATCTAGGGTCTACTCGACCAATCAACTAAATAAATATATAGAATCTTAAAACCTTAAAATCAATTATATAGAAGTGTGGTCTCTCAAAGGGCTTATGACGATCAAATTTTGAGTCAGATCGACTAAACAAGATAATTAAAACAATGTTTCTAAGGGATTGAGCACACTAACTTCAAAGTGTATGAGACTTCTTAGATAGGCTATAATGATGTTGATATTAGATACTTCAGGGAAAAATAAAAATAAGTGGGAGCTGGAGTCGCATCATCTCTGGGTGTGTCCATTGTTCTCCTTACAGTGGGGGTCGCTAGGGGCGAAAACCTA
The DNA here is from genome assembly GCF_027579735.1 of Bombina bombina. NCBI lineage: Eukaryota > Metazoa > Chordata > Amphibia > Anura > Bombinatoridae > Bombina > Bombina bombina. The sequence continues at coordinate 237,817,896 of NC_069504.1, read as the reverse complement.
TTTGTTGTCTCAACAAGGTTTTTTCTCTTGTCTTGATATTGTCCCCTTAGATTTCTTTGTTCATTACTTGTTATCTGGTCTCTATATTGCCAATCGTAATGTTGATCTCTTCTTATATATTGTTGATTAGACCCTGAATTGTCGTTTCTTTCTTGAAATTCTCCATAGTTGTTTCTCTCTATAAAGGGCTGATGAGGTCTGTTATAATGGCCATTGTTGCCGCCATAATGTCCTCGTCTTGGTTCATATTGGAATGTCTTGTTGGAATCTAAATTTCCATTAGATCTATGGGAATTATAAGCATCAAAATTTCCATTTAATCTATGGGAATTATAAGCATTATTATGCCAATAATCTCCATATGTGTTATTCCTTCTTTGACTGCCGTTATTGCTGTAATGTCTTTGGTATCCCATGTAAGATGTACTGATCAGAACATAGTCTACTTGGTCGAATGTGGGTGTGGCCTGCAATATGTAGGCCAGACCTCTAGGAAACTAAAAGACCGAATTCGAGAACATTTGTTACAGATCAAATGGAAGAAGGTTGATTTACCAATTTATAAACACTTCAAAGAAGTACATGGTGGAAGCGACAAAAGCTTCAAATATATGGGTATATGCAAAATAAATAAAGATTGGAGAGGAGGAGACATGGAATCAAAATTACTAAAAACAGAATCCAAATGGATCTTTAATTTAGACTGTATTCATCCAAAAGGTCTAAATGCCAATTTTGAGATTGTCCATCTGTTTTAAAAAGCTATAGTATTCTAATTTTATTTTTATTTTTCCCTGAAGTATCTAATATCAACATCATTATAGCCTATCTAAGAAGTCTCATACACTTTGAAGTTAGTGTGCTCAATCCCTTAGAAACATTGTTTTAATTATCTTGTTTAGTCGATCTGACTCAAAATTTGATCGTCATAAGCCCTTTGAGAGACCACACTTCTATATAATTGATTTTAAGGTTTTAAGATTCTATATATTTATTTAGTTGATTGGTCGAGTAGACCCTAGATTTTTAAAGCATATTAAGATACATCAATCCCTGACAAGTCCATGTGATTTTAGAATTTTAATCTTATAATTTTATAATTGTATTTTTAATTTTATATAAAAAATTTTATATTTTTTATATCTAATATAATAATTTCATTAGTGGTCACTAGATTATATGTGAGAACATGTTTTAAAAAATATTGTTCCAAATATTGCTTTATGTACAGGTTATATATTAAGATTTGTATAAATTGTTTAATCAATCCTTATGTAAGGTCCTGGATATATTAGCCCCAACTAGATGATGGAAATTTAGATTTCACGTCTAGACGTAACACCAATTGAAATAGTCAGATACTAAAATTCATACTTAGATGTTATAGTATGTCATCTGATGGCAGAGTTTGTCTAATTATATGGAAAATTAGTTTTCCTAAATATAGTAAGCCCATCACGACTTTGCCCATTTCCAAAATGGCTCCGGGAAACCGGAAGTAGAGTAAACCGGAAGTATCACAAGCCCTAACATCCGGTCCACTAAGGGAAGTGCGTGATTTTCGGCGGGATTCAATCTGTCAACATCCGCCCAATTTGGCGCAATTTTTTCAAACAAACGCCCACACTTAAGAGTACATAAGGTCAGTATTAATGTAGCCTCCATATGTCTTGAAAAAGGCCCGATACGAGGGCCGAAACGCGTAGACGAAACTACATACCAGAGTTGGAGAGGCCCATTATATCCAGGACCAGGATTCAAATGGTAAGACTATTTTCAATAGTCCATACCCGTTAGCGCTGTTTGTTTAGTGCACTTTTTTTCTATTTCTTTCAGGTATTTTTCTATACATAGAATTAGGACTTTGGACTCCACTATATTGAGGATTTCTCTCACCGGACTTTTTCCAGACTTTTAAGGATTTACCAAAAGACTTTTAAAGGACACTAATGTTTTATTTATTTGTGTTATTCAAAGTTGTGGAAACACACCTTTAGGAGTTTGTGGACTAGTTTTGGCCAAACTATACACACTCTCTGTTCATTTGTTGTTTTTATAATTATACAGTTTGTCCTAAATTATAAAGCTTATGGTAGTTAATATAGCTTATAGTTAATATAGCTTATTGTATTCGTTACTGTTTTATGATATAGCTTATGGTATTTGTTTACTGTTTTAAGATATTAACTAAATATCGGACCATTGAGTCCTTCACCCAGATTTAATCAGGAGAATTGAGGTAACAGCTGGTACCAGTTCAGTTAGATATCCCATTGGTAGGATCTCACATCAAATTTGTTATCACATACATTATTATTTTTCTCATTATTCTATTTCATTCATTTTTTGATATTATTATTTTTGAAGAGCAGACTCACCACTTACTACTTATTTTTATTGTGTGTCATAATCTACATATCCACTAAATGGTACATTTGATAATTTAAGGAACTTAACACATTGTATTCTTTTTTTTTTTGTTTTTTACACGTTTTAAATGTTGCAAAATTTATATGCACTGTTGACCTACTAGTGGGTCTCGTATCACTTTTTAGTGATTATATCACTCTTATCACTTTGATAAGAATTATTGAGTTATTATTACATCATTATTGAACACTAAGTTTAATTGCATGTGTATTTGATAAACATATTATGTCCCTACTAGAAGGTTTTTAAGAGGACTCACGATAACTGGGACATTAGATATTGGTTATCCAGTTTAACCAACCGGATTAAATCTGTTGTCTGTTGTATTTTAAAGCATCTACTGCATTGTATTTTAAGCTTCGTTATATGTATTTTGTGTTTTTACTGTTTTATTGTTTTTTATTGTAATTTGTGTTTTTGTAATTCTGGAGATCAGAATTAGATTGGATTTATATATTAAATATTTGGTTGATTTTGGAACATAGAAACTATTGGAAACCATTTGACTTTTTATTTCCTGTGGTATATCTAAGCCATTGGCGCTCCTATATATCCAGATCCATTGCATTATAGTATTAACCTCTAATCTGCCGCTCCGGACACCGCTGCCACCTAAATTATACTTATGAACCCCTAATCTGCTGCCCCCAACATCACCGACAACCTACATTATATTTATTAACCCCTAATCTGCCGCCCCCAATGTCGCCGCAACCTAACTTAATTTATTAACCCCTAATCTGCCGCCCCCAACGTCGCCACCACTATATTAAAGTTATTAACCCCTAAACCTATGTCTAACCCTAACCCTAACACCCCCCTAACTTACATATAATTTAATTAGATCTAAATAAAATAACTATCATTAACTAAATTATTCCTATTTAAAACTAAAATACTTACCTATAAAATAAACCCTAAGCTAGCTAAAATATAACTAATAGTTACATTGTAGCTAGCTTAGGATTTATTTTTATTTTATAGGCAACTTTGTATTTATTTTAACTAGGTAGAATAGTTATTAAATAGTTATTAACTATTTAATAGCTACCTAGTTAAAATAAATTCAAATTTACCTGTAAAATAAATCCTAACCTAAGTTACAATTACACCTAACACTACACTATAATTAAATGAATTACCTAAACTAAATACAATTAAATACAATTTAAAACAATTATCTAAAGTACAAAAACAAACAAACACTAAATTACAGAAAATAATAAAATAATTAAAAAAAATTAAACTAATTACACCTAATCTTATCCCCCTAATAAAATTAAAAAGCCCCCCAAAATAATAAAAAGCCCTACCCTACACTAAATTACAAATAGCCCTTAAAAGGGCCTTTTGCGGGGCATCAGCTCTTTTACCTGTAAAAAAAAGTACAATACCCCCCCAACATTAAAACCCACCACCCACACACCTAACCCTACTCTAAAACCCACCCAACCCCCCCTTAATAAAACCTAACACTAACCCCTTCAAGATCACCCTACCTTGAGAAGTCTTCACCCAGCCGGGCCGAAGTCCTCCCCAAAGCCGGGCAGAAGTGGTCCTCCAGACAGGCAGAAGTCTTCATCGAAGCCGGCCAGAAGAGGTCCTCCAGACGGGCAGAAGTCTTCATCCAGATGGCATCTTCTATCTTCACCCATCCGGCGTCGGAGCATCCTCTTCCAACGAAGTCCAACTGAAGAATAAAGGTTCCTTTAAATGACGTCATCCAAGATCAGCCAATCAGAATTAAGGTAGAAAAAATCCTATTGGCTGATGCAATCAGCCAATAGGATTGAAGTTCAATCCTATTGGCTGATCCAATCAGCCAATAGGATTGAGCTTGCATTCTATTGGCTGATTGGATCAGCCAATAGAATGCGAGCTCAATACTATTTGCTGATTGCATCAGCCAATAGGATTTTTTCTACCTTAATTCCGATTAGGTGTTAGGTGTAATTGTAACTTAGGTTGAAAAATTCTATTGGCTGATGCAATAGTTTAAATATCTTGTCATTTGTTTTTTATTTTGTGAAATTTAGTGTTTGTTTGTTTTTGTAATTTAGGTATTTGTATTTAATTGAGTTAATTGTATTTAATTTAGGTAATTTATTTAATTGTAGTGTAAGGTTAGGTGTTAGTGTAAGACAGGTTAGGTTTTATTTTACAGGTAAATTTGTATTTATTTTAGCTAGGTAGTTAGTAAATAGTTAATAACTATTTAGTAACTATTCTACCTAGTTAAAATAAATACAAACTTGCCTGTAAAATAAAAATAAACCCTAAGCTAGCTACAATGTAACTATACAAGTTATATTGTAGCTAGCTTAGGGTTTATTTTACAGGTAAATATTTAGTTTTAAATAGGAATTATTTAGTTATTAATAGTAGGTTTTCTTTAGATTTATTTTAATTATATTTAAAAGGACACTGAACCCAAAATTTTTCTTTTGTGATTCAGATAGAGCATGCAATTTTAAGCAACTTTCTAATTTACTCCTATTAGCAATTTTTCTCTGTTCTCTTGCTATCTTTATTTGAAAAGAAGGCATCTAAGCTTTTTTTCGGGTTCAGAACTCTGGATAGCACTTTTTTATTGGTGGATGAATTTATCCACCAATCAGCAAGGACAACCCAGGTTGTTCACCAAAAATGGGCCGGCATCTAAACTTACATTCTTGCATTTCAAATAAAGATACCAAGAGAATGAATAAAATTTGATAATAGGAGTAAATTAGAAAGTTGCTTAAAATGTCATGCTCTATCTGAATCATGAAAGAAAAAATTTGGGTTCAGTGTTCCTTTAAGTTAGGGGGTGTTAGGATTAGGGTTAGACTTAGGTTTAGGGGTTAATAACTTTAGTATAGTGGTGGCGACGTTGGGGGCGGCAGATTAGGGGTTAATAATATTTAACTAGTGTTTGTGATGCGGGAGTGCGGTGGTTTAGGTGTTAATATGTTTATTATAGTAGCGGCGATGTCCGGAGCGGAATATTAGGGGTTAATAAATATAATGTAGGTGTCGGCGATATCGGGGGCGACAGATTAGGGGTTAATAAGTGTAAAATTAGGGGTGTTTAGACTCGGGGTTTATGTTAGGGTGTTAGGTGTAAACATAAATTTTGTTTCCCCATAGGAATCAATGGGGCTGTGTTACGGAGCTTTACGCTGCTTTATTGCAGGTGTTAGGCTTTTTTTCAGCCGGCTCTCCCCATTGATGTCTATGGGGAAATCGTGCACAAGCACGTACAACCAGCTCACCGCTGATTTAAGCAGCGCTGGTATTGGAGTGCGGTATGGAGCTCAACTTTGCTCTACGCTCACTTCTTGTCTTTTAACGCCGTGTTTATAAAAACCTGTAATACCAGCACTGTAGGTAAGTGAGCGGTGACAATAACGTGCAAGTTAGCAACGCACCCCTCTTACCGCAAAACTCGTAATCTAGCCGGTAGTATCCTTCTATTATAGTTCAGCGCTCCTACTCCTCCTCCCCACACATAGCATATGATAGTATGCTGGGTTCTCAAAAAGGAAGATAGAGAACCGATTTTCATTGACCTTATCGAAGCCACTGTTATAATTCTATCTCATCTTACCCATAATCCACCACTATCATTATGGCCGATGACAGTTTTGTTTATATGTGTTCTTATAATCTTTATGTCTCAATAGTGTCTGGAAGTTCCAAACCCCCTTTCCCTCCCTCAGCCGGCAAGTGTGGGAGGGACAACAATATCCAGATTTGCACGCCTTACCTGTTTTATAACATATAATCCTTGATAAAGAGGCACTGATAGTTCCATCACAATCCTATTTTAGCCAATATGGTTACATTCATTATACGTCAGTGGCACTTATTACTTAATGCTAACAAATCATTTTACTCTTATGTACTAATCTCTAAGCTGTGTTTATCCGCTGTTCAAATCTCCTATACTATTTCTGTGGTTATATTTAGAGCACCTATATCAGTTGGTTTTTAAGTAACCATAACATTAGCCACTGTTAAATTATATTTTTTATACTACAAAAGAGATTCTCAAATTTATGATAGCTATGTAAAGTACAACTTTTGTATGTTAATGTGTCAGACATAATTGTTTTTATTTGTAATATGGGAAAGAGGTAATGTCAAATGTATATGTATATTGCTAGTTATATTAACACATTGTTGTTTCTATACTAAGAATCTCAATAAAAGATTATTAAAAAAAAAAATTGTATTAAGTATATATTGTAATCTAAACCTCAGTCTTATTGACCAGTAACAGGTGGTATGATGGTGCTCAAGAGAGAGGAGAGTGCTGTTAATGAAAACCCTTTCCTTTAATTATTGGTATCTTATGCCCCAATTATGTTATAACTAAAACACATTTAATCTGGGTAAATTAATAGATTAAATAATACCAATAACAATCAAATATTAATACATACAGAGAGAAGTGCACTCACAGGAACAAATAACCAGCTCAATTGTTGTTAGCCTGTTCTATGGCTTTTACCACCTGGGTGCAGCTTCTTTTAGCCCAGTAATGCTTTTCACAGAGTAGAACTTTCCTGCAGTATCTCAGTCTGATCTCGCCTATTATGGTTAGTCCAGCGCCAAAATACCAGGCAACTCCTCTCTGAACAAGGAACACAGCTACCCCAGACGATTGTTTCGGCCTTCATTGGGCCTCGTCAGTGAGGTGTAGCCATATTCCTCTAAGCACACTAAGCAAGGAGTCCACGTCTGGTTGCCCCTTTTTCCCTGAGGGAGACTACATACACACAGAGAGAAGCGCACTCTCAGGAACAAACAACCAGCTCAATAACATTGTTATCCTGTTCTATGGCGACACAGGTTTATTAATTAATCATAAGTATAAACAACTAATATGATATCTCAAGATCCAGTAATAATTTCAATCTTATTTCTTACAGAATGTATACCCATCCCAGACTAATTAACTTGTTCCATACCATAAAGGCAAAGGCAAAACCTATACTTAGTTTTCTACTTATGGCTTTACCAAATCTGCATGATGTATAGTTAATTATATTTTAATTCTCTACATGAGTAATACTATATCCTATAGCATGACATACTGTAATATTAAGTTGACTTTAGTTTTACTGCATTCACTCAGCAGGTGATCTTTATGTATGCCCTTCAGGCTTAACTAATTTTTGCTTAATTTCTAATCCTATCCTAATACTGAATTTTCACATTATAACGCCACATTCCCTCACTGTCTATTCTTGTTGAAAAATACCCCAATCCTAATGATAAAGAACTGAGGGCTAACAATAAACAACTACCGGGCATATATTACAAACAGAAGTGTCAGTGGATTTTATATCAGTGGATATAACATACACAATCATAAGAGTTCCAACAAAAAGCATTAAATAGTGTGATATATAAAAGTCCACAGTCCACAAGCAAAGTATCCACAAAGAGCACTACAGATCACAGCAAGTTAATTGCACTGGGAGCCCATTTCACAAGCTCTGTATAAAGCGAAACAAAGCTTTTGCATGAAAGCAAGAAAATCAGTATGATCAGTCCCAACAATAAATACAGCTTGTGTAATATTGGTTGGGTAGCTTGTGGTAAATGCTTACAAACAGGAGCAGCAAGACGGTATTAAACCACTGATAACACAGGTAAGCAAAAATAGGATGAGAGAAGCATACAGCATATGACAAATAGCAAACAATTATCAGTAAGCTTGGCCAAAATATGTCCAGCAGTAGTCTAGTAGAATGGTTTAATGCCCATGTGAAAATGAAGAGAAATCCATCCAGACACCAAGAAAAAATATAAGATTGTCTTCGAAAATAATAAAAATGTATAAATATACTATATATATATATATATATATATATATATATATATATATATATATATATATATATATATATAGTATATATATATATATATATATATATATATATATATATATATACTGACCAGCCACTTTATTAGGTACACCTGTTCAATTGCTTGGTAACACAAATTGCTAAACAGCTAATAGCATGGCAGCAACTCAATGTATTTAGGCATCTAGACGTGGCAAAGACGACTTTCTGATGTTCAAACTGAGCATCAGAATGGGGAAGAAAGGGGATCTAAGTAACTTTGTACGTGGCATGGTCGTTGGTGCCAGACGGGCTGGTCTGAGTATTTCAAAAACTGCTGATCTACTGGGATTTTCACACACAACCATCTCTAGGGTTTACAGAGAATGGTTTGAAAAAGAGAAAATATCCAGTGAGCGGCAGTTGTTTGGACAACAATGCCTTGTTGATGTCAGAAGTTAGAGGTTAATGCGCAGACTGGTTCGAGATCATAGAAAGGCAACAGTAACTCAAATAACCACTCGTTACAACCAAGGTATGCAGAATACCATCTCTGAATGCACAACACATTGAACCATGAAGCAGATGGGCTACAGCAGCAGAAGACCACACTGGGTGATACTCCTGTCAGCTAAGAACAGGAAACTGGGGCTACAATTTGCACAGGCTCACCAAAATTGTACAATAGACGACTGGAAAAACGTTGCCTGGTCTGATGAGTCTCGATTTCAGCTGTGACATTCAGATGGTAGGGTCAGAATTTGGCGTAAACAACATGAAATGTGGATCCATCCTGCCTTGCATTAACGGTTCAGGCTGGTGGTGGTGGTTTAATGGTGTGGGGGATATTTTCTTGGCACACTTTGGGCCCCTTAGTACCAATTGAGCATTGTTTAAACGCCACAGCCTACCTGAGTATTGTTGCTGACCATGTCCATTCCTTTATGACTACAGTGTACCCATCTCCTGATGGCTACTTCCAGCAGGATAATGCACCATGTCACAAAGTTTAAATCATCTCAAACTGTTTTCTTGAACATGACAATGAGTTCACTGTACTCCAATGGCCTCCACAGTCACCAGATCTCAATCCAATAGAACACCTTTGGGATGTGGTGGAACAGGAGGATTTAGAAGAATCAGCAAACATTAAGGAAATGTTGTCAGGGTGCCAGAAATCAGACTGAGACGAGAAGTGCAAAAATAATCACACCTTTATTAATAGCAAAAAAAAATAAAAAACATAATTTATGTAAGAACTTACCTGATAAATTCATTTCTTTCATATTAACAAGAGTCCATGAGCTAGTGACGTATGGGATATACATTCCTACCAGGAGGGGCAAAGTTTCCCAAACCTTAAAATGCCTATAAATACACCCCTCACCACACCCACAAATCAGTTTAACGAATAGCCAAGAAGTGGGGTGATAAGAAAAAAGTGCGAAGCATATAAAATAAGGAATTGGAATAATTGTGCTTTATACAAAAAAATCATAACCACCACAAAAAAGGGTGGGCCTCATGGACTCTTGTTAATATGAAAGAAATGAATTTATCAGGTAAGTTCTTACATAAATTATGTTTTCTTTCATGTAATTAACAAGAGTCCATGAGCTAGTGACGTATGGGATAATGACTACCCAAGATGTGGATCTTTCCACACAAGAGTCACTAGAGAGGGAGGGATAAAATAAAGACAGCCAATTCCTGCTGAAAATAATCCACACCCAAAATAAAGTTTAACAAAAACATAAGCAGAAGATTCAAACTGAAACCGCTGCCTGAAGAACTTTTCTACCAAAAACTGCTTCAGAAGAAGAAAATACATCAAAATGGTAGAATTTAGTAAAAGTATGCAAAGAGGACCAAGTTGCTGCTTTGCAGATCTGGTCAACCGAAGCTTCATTCCTAAACGCCCAGGAAGTAGATACTGACCTAGTAGAATGAGCTGTAATTCTTTGAGGCGGAATTTTACCCGACTCAACATAGGCAAGATGAATTAAAGATTTCAACCAAGATGCCAAAGAAATGGCAGAAGCTTTCTGGCCTTTCCTAGAACCGGAAAAGATAACAAATAGACTAGAAGTCTTACGGAAAGATTTCGTAGCTTCAACATAATATTTCAAAGCTCTAACAACATCCAAAGAATGCAATGATTTCTCCTTAGAATTCTTAGGATTAGGACATAATGAAGGAACCACAATTTCTCTACTAATGTTGTTGGAATTCACAACTTTAGGTAAAAATTCAAAAGAAGTTCGCAACACCGCCTTATCCTGATGAAAAATCAGAAAAGGAGACTCACACGAAAGAGCAGATAATTCAGAAACTCTTCTAGCAGAAGAGATGGCCAAAAGGAACAAAACTTTCCAAGAAAGTAATTTAATGTCCAATGAATGCATAGGTTCAAACGGAGGAGCTTGAAGAGCTCCCAGAACCAAATTCAAACTCCAAGGAGGAGAAATTGACTTAATGACAGGTTTTATACGAACCAAAGCTTGTACAAAACAATGAATATCAGGAAGAATAGCAATCTTTCTGTGAAAAAGAACAGAAAGAGCGGAGATTTGTCCTTTCAAAGAACTTGCGGACAAACCCTTATCTAAACCATCCTGAAGAAACTGTAAAATTCTCGGTATTCTAAAAGAATGCCAAGAAAAATGATGAGAAAGACACCAAGAAATATAAGTCTTCCAGACTCTATAATATATCTCTCGAGATACAGATTTACGAGCCTGTAACATAGTATTAATCACGGAGTCAGAGAAACCTCTATGACCAAGAATCAAGCGTTCAATCTCCATACCTTTAAATTTAAGGATTTCAGATCCGGATGGAAAAAAGGACCTTGTGACAGAAGGTCTGGTCTTAACGGAAGAGTCCATGGCTGGCAAGATGCCATCCGGACAAGATCCGCATACCAAAACCTGTGAGGCCATGCCGGAGCTATTAGCAGAACAAACGAGCATTCCCTCAGAATCTTGGAGATTACTCTTGGAAGAAGAACTAGAGGCGGAAAGATATAGGCAGGATGATACTTCCAAGGAAGTGATAATGCATCCACTGCCTCCGCCTGAGGATCCCGGGATCTGGACAGATACCTGGGAAGTTTCTTGTTTAGATGAGAGGCCATCAGATCTATCTCTGGGAGCCCCCACAATTGAACAATCTGAAGAAATACCTCTGGGTGAAGAGACCATTCGCCCGGATGCAACGTTTGGCGACTGAGATAATCCGCTTCCCAATTGTCTACACCTGGGATATGAACCGCAGAGATTAGACAGGAGCTGGATTCCGCCCAAACCAAAATTCGAGATACTTCTTTCATAGCCAGAGGACTGTGAGTCCCTCCTTGATGATTGATGTATGCCACAGTTGTGACATTGTCTGTCTGAAAACAAATGAACGATTCTCTCTTCAGAAGAGGCCAAAACTGAAGAGCTCTGAAAACTGCACGGAGTTCCAAGATATTGATCGGTAATCTCACCTCCTGAGATTCCCAAACTCCTTGTGCCGTCAGAGATCCCCACACAGCTCCCCAACCTGTGAGACTTGCATCTGTTGAAATTACAGTCCAGGTCGGAAGAACAAAAGAAGCCCCCTGAATTAAACGATGGTGATCTGTCCACCACGTTAGAGAGTGCCGAACAATCGGTTTTAAAGATATTAATTGATATATCTTCGTGTAATCCCTGCACCATTGGTTCAGCATACAGAGCTGAAGAGGTCGCATGTGAAAACGAGCAAAGGGGATCGCGTCCGATGCAGCAGTCATAAGACCTAGAATTTCCATGCATAAGGCTACCGAAGGGAATGATTGAGACTGAAGGTTTCGACAGGCTGTAATCAATTTTAGACGTCTCTTGTCTGTTAAAGACAAAGTCATGGACACTGAATCTATCTGGAAACCCAGAAAGGTTACCCTTGTTTGAGGAATCAAAGAACTTTTTGGTAAATTGATCCTCCAACCATGATCTTGAAGAAACAACACAAGTCGATTCGTATGAGACTCTGCTAAATGTAAAGACGGAGCAAGTACCAAGATATCGTCCAAATAAGGAAATACCACAATACCCTGTTCTCTGATTACAGACAGAAGGGCACCGAGAATCTTTGTGAAAATTCTTGGAGCTGTAGCAAGGCCAAACGGTAGAGCCACAAATTGGTAATGCTTGTCTAGAAAAGAGAATCTCAGGAACTGATAATGATCTGGATGAATCGGAATATGCAGATATGCATCCTGTAAATCTATTGTGGACATATAATTCCCTTGCTGAACAAAAGGCAATATAGTCCTTACAGTTACCATCTTGAACGTTGGTATCCTTACATAACGATTCAATAATTTTAGATCCAGAACTGGTCTGAAGGAATTCTCCTTCTTTGGTACAATGAAGAGATTTGAATAAAACCCCATCCCCTGTTCCGGAACTGGAACTGGCATAATTACTCCAGCCAACTCTAGATCTGAAACACAATTCAGAAATGCTTGAGCTTTCACTGGATTTACTGGGACATGGGAAAGAAAAAATCTCTTTGCAGGAGGTCTCATCTTGAAACCAATTCTGTACCCTTCTGCAACAATGTTCTGAATCCAAAGATTGTGAACAGAATTGATCCAAATTTCTTTGAAAAAACGTAACCTGCCCCCTACCAGCTGAACTGGAATGAGGGCCGTACCTTCATGTGAACTTAGAAGCAGGCTTTGCCTTTCTAGCAGGCTTGGATTTATTCCAGACTGGAGATGGTTTCCAAACTGAAACTGCTCCTGAGGACGAAGGATCAGGCTTTTGTTCTTTGTTGAAACGAAAGGAACGAAAACGATTGTTAGCCCTGTTTTTACCTATAGACTTTTTATCCTGTGGTAAAAAAGTTCCTTTCCCACCAGTAACAGTTGAAATAATAGAATCCAACTGAGAACCAAATAATTTGTTTCCCTGGAAAGAAATGGAAAGTAGAGTTGATTTAGAAGCCATATCAGCATTCCAAGTCTTAAGCCATAAAGCTCTTCTGGCTAAGATAGCCAGAGACATAAATCTAACATCAACTCTAATAATATCAAAAATGGCATCACAGATGAAATTATTAGCATGCTGGAGAAGAATAATAATATCATGAGAATCACGATTTGTTACTTGTTGCGCTAGAGTTTCCAACCAAAAAGTTGAAGCTGCAGCAACATCAGCCAATGATATAGCAGGTCTAAGAAGATTACCTGAACATAGATAAGCTTTTCTTAGAAAAGATTCAATTTTTCTATCTAAAGGATCCTTAAACGAGGTACCATCTGACGTAGGAATGGTAGTACGTTTAGCAAGGGTAGAAATAGCCCCATCAACTTTAGGGATTTTGTCCCAAAATTCTAACCTGTCAGGCGGAACAGGATATAATTGCTTAAAACGTTTAGAAGGAGTAAATGAATTACCCAATTTATCCCATTCCTTAGCAATTACTGCAGAAATAGCATTAGGAACAGGAAAGACTTCTGGAATAACCGCAGGAGCTTTAAAAACCTTATCCAAACGTATAGAATTAGTATCAAGAGGACTAGAATCCTCTATTTCTAAAGCAATTAATACTTCTTTAAGTAAAGAGCGAATAAATTCCATCTTAAATAAATATGAAGATTTATCAGCATCAATCTCTGAGACAGAATCCTCTGAACCAGAAGAGTCCAAAGAATCAGAATGATGGTGTTCATTTAAAAATTCATCTGTAGAGAGAGAAGATTTAAAAGACTTTTTACGTTTACTAGAAGGAGAAATAACAGACAAAGCCTTCTTTATGGATTCAGAAACAAAATCTCTTATGTTATCAGGAACATTCTGCACCTTAGATGTTGAGGGAACTGCAACAGGCAATGGTACATCACTAAAGGAAATATTATCTGCTTTAACAAGTTTGTCATGACAATTATTACAAACAACAGCTGGAGGAATAGCTACCAAAAGTTTACAGCAGATACACTTAGCTTTGGTAGATCCAGCAGGCAGTGGTTTTCCTGTAGTATCTTCTGGCTCAGATGCAACGTGAGACATCTTGCAATATGTAAGAGAAAAAACAACATATAAAGCAAAATAGATCAAATTCCTTATAAGACAGTTTCAGGAATGGGAAAAAAATGCCAAACATCAAGCTTCTAGCAACCAGAAGCAAATGAAAAATGAGACTGAAATAATGTGGAGACAAAAGCGACGCCCATATTTTTTGGCGCCAAATAAGACGCCCACATTATTTGGCGCCTAAATGCTTTTGGCGCCAAAAATGACGCCACATCCGGAACGCCGACATTTTCGGCGCAAAATAACGTCAAAAATGACGCAACTTCCGGCGACACGTATGACGCCGGAAACGGAAAGAATTTTTGCGCCAAAAAAGTCCGCGCCAAGAATGACGCAATAAAATGAAGCATTTTCAGCCCCCGCGAGCCTAACAGCCCACAGGGAAAAAAGTCAAATTTTTGAGGTAAGAAAAAATATGATAATTTAAAGCATAATCCCAAATATGAAACTGACTGTCTGGAAATAAGGAAAGTTGAACATTCTGAGTCAAGGCAAATAAATGTTTGAATACATATATTTAGAACTTTATAAATAAAGTGCCCAACCATAGCTTAGAGTGTCACAGAAAATAAGACTTACTTACCCCAGGACACTCATCTACATGTTTGTAGAAAGCCAAACCAGTACTGAAACGAGAATCAGTAGAGGAAATGGTAAATATAAGAGTATATCGTCGATCTGAAAAGGGAGGTAAGAGATGAATCTCTACGACCGATAACAGAGAACCTTATGAAATAGACCCCGTAGAAGGAGATCACTGCATTCAATAGGCAATACTCTCCTCACATCCCTCTGACATTCACTGCACGCTGAGAGGAAAACCGGGCTCCAACTTGCTGCGGAGCGCATATCAACGTAGAATCTAGCACAAACTTACTTCACCACCTCCCTTGGAGGCAAAGTTTGTAAAACTGATTTGTGGGTGTGGTGAGGGGTGTATTTATAGGCATTTTAAGGTTTGGGAAACTTTGCCCCTCCTGGTAGGAATGTATATCCCATACGTCACTAGCTCATGGACTCTTGTTAATTACATGAAAGAAAAGTCCACAAGTCAAATAACAAGCCAGGAGCTGCTAGTCAGACGAGCCGAGTCAGGAGCCAAAGCGAATAGTCAGACGAGCCAGAATCAGGAACAAGGAAAACAGCAGAGTCAGGAACAAGCCAGAGATCAGGAACCACGAAGGACGTCAGGCAGCCAGGTAATACACAGTAACTCTCACAAACAGGTCTGAGACAACGCAAAGGCAAAGCATACTGAACAGAGGCCCTTTAAATAATAAGTGATGACATCACAATTCTGAGACTGCATCCTGTCTCACATGGATGATGCACACCAGTCTGGCCATAAAAGGAAGTGCAGGAAATGAGTATCTGGCTATCGTTACAAATATGTAGTATCAAAAATCTGCGAATATATTTAATATAAAAGCATATGCAATAAAACCTTGCGTTATAAACACAATATAACAATAACACAAATAAAAAAAATAAAAACAGTGCATCAAATATACATAAGAAAAATAATAATAAAATTATATATTGTATAAAAAGTTCATGCAGGGACTGAGTTCATCAAAGGATTCCAAGTATGAAAGGGTAAATCCAATGATCCTGTGAACGATAGGAGGAGATAAGAAATCCTTGTCAAAGTATGGCAAAGTTATTCACGTAAAGGTGCACATTTTTACTTACACCGAAAGTGAAAGAAGGATGATCTGATTAATATCTTTTTCTTTCAAAGTCCTCTACGTTTTATCTTTGAATCAAATTGTAACTTTAGTTACTGATCCCTTCTGGATACAAAGTAGTACTTTAAAACTCAAATATTTAACTCTGCTCAGGTCAATGGTAGGTTTAAGACTAGTGATATATAATAATATCGGTGCTAAGGTACAGGGGTAATCAATATTCAAAGTGTAAGAAAGAAAAGATACCTTAAAACAGCACTCTTTGTCAAAAAACATAGTATTTTAATAGTATAGTACAATAATCTACACCATTCCTACTGTGCACAGTTTACACAAAACTAATATATCACAGTAAGTACATATCTAGTATGGACGCACCATCATAATAACAAATGAGGAGAACTAACAAAAAATAAATGCTTAATAACATCAAATATCGGCAGCTGGCCAGTACACGAATGATACTGAAAGCATATAGATACTTATCGTGAAATGTCCGTGGTGGCAGTAAAGAGAGGCCTCCAGACTGTAAAGTCCACAATAGAAAAGTGAAGTCCCGTTAAGAGTCACGTAGCAGGTTATACCAGGTCAATGAAAAACCATCCGGGTAGCTGTTATCACTTAGCCTTAACAGTCGAAGACATCTGTAGTAGCCACCGCTATTCAATAAGCGTGATGTAAGTGATTATGGAAGGAGCGCTGCAATCTCAAACACGACCAGAAGTCTGATACACAGTAGCCGTGGAGATTAAATATGTTGATAAGTGTCAAAGAATCCCGACACTCTCTCTTTCTACACTTACATTGACGCTTCAGCAGGATGTCACAGAAGATATAGGACAAAGCTCCAAGCTGCTCGATAAACAAAAAGTTAGATCCTCAAAGAACTCAGTCATAAGCTGAGTGCATCGCCGACGTAAATTTCACCAATGATTTTGCTTCATCCGGGCTGTATGTTAGAAAGTTCACCATTTCCTTTATTTAAGGCTGGTCGTTACACCACCACCTCCGGAATATTGGCCAGTGAATATAGGTTCCTTTATAATACAATGTTGCATTTATGTAGCCAGAAATCATTGCTTAGCTTTGCCACAATATAGAACAACTCAAACAATTGTATCTTTTGTACATAACTGATGCGTCTAGAATTGAGCATAATTGATTTTTCTTAAAGCGACAGTCATACTCATATTAAATATTCTGATGACACATTAATTTGCTGATTTGTTGATAAGATTACAGAAAGTGACCTAAATTATTCTCTTCATTGAGACCTTGTGGTGTAAGTGTTCACAGATTAAAGATCCACTTGCTTTCACGTTGGAGTAATATTCGATCTATATTACCTCCTCTAATCCCCAAATTAACACTATCAATGCCAATCAATCTGAAATCTCTAGGGGAAGAATTGTGAAATTCTAAAAAGTGCCTCGCTATACTTGATGTTGTGATTTCATTTTCAATGTCACGTATATGCTCCAAGGTGCGATCACAGAGGGCTCTAGTAGTTTTCCCCACGTAATAAAGGGGACAGCTACATTTGGCCAGATACATTTTACTTCTTATCTTGTAAATTTTTCCATTTCTATCAGAAAAAAATCTTATTCTTTCAATATAGTTACAAGCCTTGCATTGTTTGCAGGGGTAACAACCCGGTTCTATATTAACTTTATTAAGCCAATTAGAACTGCTTTGTGGTCTGATGAAGTGGCTATGTACAAGATTGTCTCAAAGGTTTGGTGCCCTTTGGGAGTACTTTGCTTGACAAGTCTGCCACCTGTATTCAAACTACGTAAGTCTCAAGTGGCCAAAAACAGAGCAGCGCGTTTCAGGTACAAGTCTTTCTCAAGCTCTGTTTTCCAGTGTGTCTAATGCCCTTATATACACATGTATGTCTTATGGGATTTTTAAAGGGACATGTTAAGATTAATATTTGGAGCCCGATTATTATACATACCTTTTATTATAGAGGCATGTGAATAGTTACGTTCATGTAGCCTTATGCATTGATGAAATAACATATTAATATGTGTCATTTAATATTCTATCATTCTAGCATTATTGTAGATTCCATTGTGAATTAATATAGGGGTGTGCTTGTATTTGTGCACTGTTATATGTATCCTTTATCTTTATATTGATGTTACTAGTGCAATGGTGTATTGGAAGTTTGTTCCATAATTAACACACTGGACATATTCTGAATAATTTTTGTATAATTATACAACTGCTGCTTATGTTTTCTATTGCTCATCCTTTGTTTCTGATATCATAGCATTTGTATTTAAGATACCTTTTTGTATAAATTGCATATACTTTTGTATTGTTTTTATTGATTATTTGGTGCTCTTTCCCTTTAAATAGGGAGCGTGTGCCTAGCAAACTTACCCTATGATTAAGTGCTCAGTGGAGCACGAAACTAGTCAGGGCGTTTGTCAGCCTTGTACCGTTTTTTAATAGACACATAATAAAGAAACACATTTTGCCAATATTTTGATGAACTGTGTTTGGATTAAGGAGGTGTTCTCTAAGCACAAATTTATAAACACACACATAGTGAGTACTTCGAGGCAATTGTAGTCTATGGACTGTTGGTCATTTTTTAATCTGTTTTGGGCGGAGGTGTAACAATTATTTGTGATTACTGTTTTGGAAAGAGGTTTCAGTAATTTCATATACACCATTTTATGGTGTTATATAGGGCTATTTTCTTTACTTGGTATGTTTGTGGCTAATTTTATTACATTTGCTATGGAGGAAGAAAGTGATAGCTTCAATAAATCCATTTTCAACATGGAACATAGAAAGAGCTTCTTTGAGAAAATTTTCACCATGGGTGATACTCCTGGAGGGACTAATAATACTCTTAAGAGTCTCATTTTTCAGTTGGAAAAACTATTGTTTAATGATCTTTGATTGATGTGGTCTCTTTTGACTACTACATAAATGCTAAAAAAATTCCATGGGGACTGTGTATTAAAAAATACCCTTCTTTTGATTTAGAGGTTCCTGCATTAACAGATGAATGGAACAAGACCCTTACCATTTGCTCATTAAAATTAATGGACATTGCCAACAGGAGAAAGAATTTTAAAAGGGACAAATTGAAAGATCAAATAACCTCTGTAAAAAGTGACCTTAAGGCATTTAAATCAGATGAGAAGTACAAGGAATTTAAATCTGTGCTGAAAAATAAAATAAAAAAATCTGATCATGAATTGGCCAATAGGAAAGGTACCAAGTTTAGTCGTGACCTTGAGGACTATGCCAACAATAAAGTTTATAATTGGTCACAATTTCAACGTAAGACAAGAGGGAGATATTTCAAAAGGGGCTCTGGTAACAAACATAAGAATACACCCTCGAATAAACAAGACAGTAGAAGAATGATAAAGATACAAGCGAAGTCTTGGATGTGGCCCCCAAATCCATTTTGAAAAAGAATAACAAACGTAGAGTTGTTTTTTCCTCTACAGAAAATTCAGATCAGGAATCCATTTTTTCTGATGGCAGTGGAGCGTCTGCACCTCTTTCTGTTTCCAACTCTTCTTCTTCTTCTTCTTCTTCTCTGCTTTCCTCTTCTTTTTCCTCTTACTCTTCCTTGTCTTTGCAGGTATATGATGGCAGTAATGATAGTGATCCTGATGAGGAGGAAATGGTTGTTCGTCCCAAGGTTAAAGAACAATCAGTAATCCCTTTAGGAAAAAAACAAGAAGAGCTGGGAGAAGAACTAAGAAAGTCGGGGAGAAAGTCAAAATTGAACAAGAAGGACTAACTGTTCTAAATATTTCTGATACCACTTTAACAGTGGAACAGATTACTCTTTTGTCTAGGGGACTTGGTTTTGCACCAACTAACACCTTTTCTGCATTCAAGACACTCTTGGATGTGAATAAGTTTGTAAGGAAGTTAACTTTGGAAAAGTTTTTTTCAGTGCAGAATCCAAGTTTACCCATAAATAATATTCAGGATCAAGGAGATTGTAATAGTTTTGGTGAAACAAATAATATAAGTACTAATTTACAATTAGACTTTAGAGACAACATCACACTAGAAAACCTTAGAGGTATGGAAAGTGATTTTGGTATGGAGGATGGGGATATTCCTATCCCCTTTAAACACTCCTCAAGTTTTTATCCAATCCAATTCAGAGGTCCAGCGTTAAACCTATATCAGAAGAAAGTAGAAAGAGAGATTATAGCTTTAGAGGATTCTATAAAACAAAAAAAGAAAAAAATGTTTAATTTGACTCATAAGGAGAGAGCTGCCCTAATGACACTTGAGAGCAACAGGGATGTTGTTATTAGAAACTCTGACAAGGGTGGGAATGTAGTCATCCTGAATAAGGACAACTATGAAAGTATTAGACAACTTAGTGATTGTCACACCTACAGAAAACTTAGTTCTAATCCTACATCCCTGTTCAAATCAAAACTACAGAGAATACTCGAACAGACTGTTACTGTTGGACTCCTCACCAGGGACCAGGTTGAGTCATTGGTTCCAGAGAATCCTAGGATTCCAATATTTGATTACTTACCCAAAACCCACAAAAGTATGACCCAACCCCCAGGATGTCCTATTGTCTCGGGATTGGGTCATTGCTTGAACCCACCTCTGAGTGGCTTGACTAAATTCTGCAACCCCTGGTGAGGGGTCTGAAGAGTTACCTAAGGGACTCTACTCACCTCTTACAATTGTTTGAAAACTTTAGGTGTAAATCAGAGTTTAGATGGGTAGTGGTAGATGCCACTGCATTATACTCACCCACCTTTTTGGTATTCAAGCTATGAGATTTTTTTTTTGTACACCAGGTTCTCAGAAGAGATTAAGTTGGTTTTATGTGAAATAATTGAATTTATGTTAAAACAGAATTTTTTCATGTTCAATAAGGAGTTCTACATACAGATTTGTGGCACGGCGATGGGGCAACGTTTGCCGCTTCATTCGCAAATCTGTGGGATGGTGGGAGAACTTGTATTTATACACTGAACAGAATCCTTTAAGGAACAGATTATATTTTATATGCGTTATATAGATGATTTGATTTTTGTTGTTAGGGAGCCATTTGATCATACTAGTTTCCTGGCATATCTTAGTCAAAATGAGCTGAATCTCAAGTTTGTAGGTGATACTTATGGAATTATAGCTAATTTTCTTGATTTGACGTTGAAAGGAGATGTTGACAAAGGTGTTGTTATAAGCTATATGTTTTTATAAACTGACAGCTGGGAACATTATCCTACATGCGAACTCATGTCATCCCTCACATTTAGTGCGGTCGATTCCCAGGGGTCAGTTTATGCGCTTACGTAGTAACACTAATTCTAGTGAATTATTTGAACAGCAAGCTAAAGCATTAATTGAACACCAAAAAATGAGGGGTTATGATGAGCAACAACTTAATCGAACATATAACGAAATAAGGGAAAAGTCTCAGTCTGAGTTAATTCAGGGGACAAGGAGAAAGGATCCTATAACCCAGGAAACAGTCTTTTCGACAGAATATTCAAGCCAATTCTATCAAGTATGCTCTATTGTGAAAAATAATCTTAATTTACTTGAGGAAGATGTTACTCTTAGATCCTTTATAGGTGCTTGTAAATTTGTGCCTAAAAGACCTTCCACTTTGTCCTCTATATTATCTCCTAGCCTAGTCTACTCCGATTATACTAATAGAAGCAATTGGATTAAAAAGAAAGGGACCTATAGGTGTGGCCATGGTCCATGTATCACCTGTGGTTTTGTACGTGTGGGTAATGATTTTAGGAGTACCACAACGGGTGAGGAATTTACACATAAATTCTATGCTAACTGTAGAAGCATAGAATTTATGATAGAAGCAATTGGATTAAAAAGAAAGGGACCAAGTATAGGGGGGAGCCGAGAAATGGCTGCATAAGTGTGGAGCTCCAGGCAGTACAAAGTTTGGAAAAGGCTAACAGGTGATAAAGGCGGCAGCTGGAGGAACTTTGAGCCACCAAAGTAAAGACCGGAATGCAGGGATCACCTCTTGTGACTGAGATGGGACAGCAGTGAGTGGCAACGCTTAAATACAACAGCATGTCAGACGGAACCGCATAGTATACAGAGAGGAGGTTAATGTCGGAAGCCCACGTGGAGTGACAGCGTGCACTGAAAGTCCGACAGGAGTAAAAAAAAAAAGGTACAGCAGAGGGGGGAAAATATATGGATGGCACTGATAGCCATATGAGGACAGAGGTCCGGCAATGTGAGGCCAATAATTAATGAGGGACAAAGTGAAAGCATTCAATATAAAATTGGCGCCATAGTAATGTGAAGGGACAAGCAGGAAAGCAGCAGCACTATCAGTCCCCAGACCTCAAGCCCCCTTTAGATAGCTTCAGAAAACGCCACTTTGATAAGTTAATGTAGCAAGAAGACATGAAGCTGTATGTGTAGCTGAGGCTGTGTAAACTACTGTGCCCACCAAACAAGTTAAGCTTCTCTGGAGCAGGGGTAAAGATTACAAGAATACAAGCCATACGTGTTAACAGGCTGTGGCCTATTGTTACCTCAGCCCTACAAAGAAGGTCGGTACTAAAGAAGCACACTGTGTGAGAGACAGTGCCTTTAAAATAAAAACCACGAAGCTTTACAGATAAGGGAAAAGGGTATTAACTGAATAAAGAGTGCAACAAGCAGAACAGTTGCTAGGAAGGGTGATCTTGATATCAGTGAAGAAGTATCACTATGGCAGCTAAGAGGAATACAAAGGCCACGCCAATAGGCAAGCAAACCACAGCTCCTATATTCTTTAAAACTGGTAGGGGTGAGAGATCCCCAGAACAACTTTCACCCAGATCTGACGGGGGACAGGCTGACACAATAGGTGACGCACCGGAGTTAAACACTGAAACCCCACTAACGAGGGCTGATTTAGACCATTTGGTGTCAAAACAAGACATCTCCATTAATTTTGAGAAGCTTCTTGAGAAAATTGAAACGTTACATAACACAGTTACAAGTAGCCTGAATGATCTTAAACAAGAGATGGGAGAACTTGGTTCCAGAATTAACACACTTGAAGAGAATGGAGATGCTTTGGCAGACAGTTTAAATGACATAGTAACCCAGTCGAATGCCCAACGACAAGACATAGAAGATATCTACGACAAGCTGGAAGATCTGGAGAATAGGAGTCGCAGTTGTAACATAAGGCTGAAAGGCGTTCCAGAAGTGGTGACTCCTAAGGAATTGAATAATTATTTAACCAAATTGTTCCACGGAATAATGGGGAATGAGGATGAAAATAAATTCCAAATGGAAAGGGCTCATAGAGCATTACGACCTAAGCCTAAGGGAGAAGAACCACCGTGTGACATCATTATCAAGATGCTCAAATATCAGGAAAAGGAAGAAATTCTGATGGCAGCTAGGAGAAATCCTACATTTAAACACCAGGGAAATGTGGTGCAATTTTTCCAGGACTTATGCTGGAGGACTTTGCAGAGACGGGGTGCCCTTAGGCCCCTTACTTCACAATTAAGGAAGGCCCAAATACCATACAGATGGGGCTTCCCTTTTGCTTTACATGTAACTTGGTAAAATAAATTGTTGTCCATCAAAGAGCCGGAGGAAATGCCAGACATCTGCAGAAAATTGAAACTAGATATTCCTGACTTATCTCAACAACACGCTCCAGCGAGAAAAGAGGAGAGAGATAGACCACCTATCCAGAGGAAATGGGCCAGAGTGCCAGAAAAGAAATGGAAAACTTAAGTTTCTCGAGGTTGCCTTGTAACACAGATTGAGGGAAAGAAGAAGAATGCGGAACAGGGGAAGGTCGGAGGTGCCCCGAACTTTATGGAAGGTCTACAGTCTTCCGTAATTAGGAGGACAAAAGTTAGTAACTCAAGGACATTTCCAGTCATCGGACAGATGAGAATAAGTTTATGTTGTTCAAAATGTTAAAATTGATGTAGTATACGTTAATGATAGCGGTAATGTTATTTTTTTGTTCCTTTTATATTCATTAAAAATATGGTGCAAAATATGTGGACTGTTGTTGCAAAAAAACTGGCCGCACAGGGCGGTGAGAGACGCTTTAATAGACTCTAATTGAAATCCTTTTATACAGACATTTGTTGATGCTTTCAATAACCTGGTAGACCATCAATGTGATTCCAGTAGGTGATGGTCAAATGTATTTCAAACAGGCTTAATACGTTGCCCCACACAGCCTGAGGAGACTTTAGCTGAAATAAATGCTAGCCTAAAACGTTAATAAGTATTGGTAAAACAAATAAAAGAAAAACAGTATTTGTACTGCCTGTTTAGGTAATTATAATGTACTATCTTGTTATTACAGTGAAAGTTATTGTTTACATGTTGTGTTTGGGGAAGTTAATGAGTGTTTTTTTTTTTATCAGGGGGTGCCATTTAAGAATAGAGGTGGGATAGGGAGGGTGAGGAAGCCAAGAGGTGAAGTTAGAACAGGGAAATATGATGGAGGACAGGACTCTTGCTACACACTAGATATTTATTTAAAAGCAAGGGGTGGCAGACAGGGGAAAGGGGAGACACAGAGTGACATTAGCGCTTAACTTTGTACTTCTTTCGCATAACGCGAGAGGTCTCAATACAGGTGTTAAAAAAAAGACGGCCATGTCACAGTACCTGAAAACTAGAGCCAAAATAATTTTTTTACAAGAGACGCATTTTGTAAAATCAAATATTCCCAAATTTTGGTCGCATCACTTCCCGTCCCACTTTCATGCTACGATGGACACCAAAAAAAAGGGGGGGTCTCAATTTTGATACATAGATCATTAGATTTTGAATTGGATAAGGTGATCAGAGATAATGAGGGGCGCTATGTAGTAGTCCAGTGAGCAATACAGGGTACGAAGGTGACGCTCTGTAATGTGTACGCCCCGAATGAGTCACAGAATCTGTTCTTCTCGGGGTTATCTGCAACGCTTACACAATGGTCACAGACCAGATTAATAGTAGCTGGGGACTTCAACGTTAATATGTCCTCTTTTGGGGGACCAGAGGGAATAAAGATATCAAACAAACAACACAGACACAATAGTGTGGTCAAATCAATCCAGTGCTCACTGGAGGAGCAGGGTCTGGTGGACTCTTGGGGCATTAGGTAACTCAGCACATGACTACACCTACTATTCACCAGCCCACAAGACTTACACGACACTCGACTATATATTTGTTAGTCAAATTCTTGTACCGAATTTAGTGACATCACAAACTCAAACCTGTGTGTGGTCTGACCACTCCATTATACTTTTGGAACTTGCGGGATTAGTGCACTTTTCTAGGCAAAGATCGTGGACATATAACCCGACCTTACTAAAAGATCCTGAGATATTTGGTAGGATACAAAAGGCAATGTCTGAATATTGGGAATTAAATGAAAGATCAGTCGACAACCCGTTAGTGACATGGGCGGCCCATAAGGCTGTAATGAGGGGACTGTTGATTAAGGAAAAAGCAATGCAGAACAAAAAAATGACGGCACTGGCCACTACATTATTGAGGGAGGTAGAGCAATTAGAGAAGGCACACCAACGTACACTATCTGAGAGGGTATATAAGAGTCTGGTTTTAAAAAGAAGGGAACTAGCTACGTTACTAATTGATGCCTCAGTGAGAGCTGCTATGCGGCTTAAAGCCCATTACTTCGTGTTTGCAAACAAACCGGACCGATATCTTGCGCACAAACTGAGGGAGAGGAATAAGTTCTTCTCAATCCCCAAGATAGTTACCCCAAAAGGGTAGATGACAACGAACCCACAAGAAATTGCAGATAGCTTTGCTCAGTTCTATGAACAATTATACGATGGGAACAAAGTTAAGGGGGACAACATAGACACCAAGATAACTGAGTTTCTAGATAGAGCCAATTTAAAATCTATAAAGGAGGCGGATTTAGAGAGCCTTAACTCTAAAATTACCATGGGTGAGGTAGTGGGAGTAATTAAAGACTTAAAAGTTGGTAAGGCGGCAGGCCCTGATGGGCTGATAGGCGAATATTATAAAGTATTTAAGAAAGAATTGACGCCCCACCTGACTAACTTATGTAATGGGATTTTGGAAGGTAAGAATGTACCTAAAGAAATGCTCCAGGCAAAGATAATTGTAATACCCAAGAGTGGGAAGAATTTAAGGCTGTGTCAAAATTATAGGCTTATCTCCCTGATCAATCATGATATTAAAATTTTCGCTAAGATAATGGCCAACAGATTGAAAAAGATCTTGCCTACACTGATCCACCAAGATCAAGTGGGGTTTGTCCAGGATAGGGAAGCACCAGATAACGTTAGAAAAACGCTTACTTTGTTAGATTATTTGATGGCATCGGAAACTCCAGCTCTACTCCTGTCATTGGACGCAGAAAAAGCATTCGACAGGGTAGACTGGAAGTTCATGTTTAAGGTTCTAACGGCCATGGGAAGTATTTACTCAAATCCGACAGCGGTAGTGGGGGCAGCAGGATATTTATCAAGGCACATAGACATTAAGAACGGGACGCGGCAGGGCTGTCCGCTGTCACCGCTGATATTTGCAATCTGTATTGAGCCGCTAGCGGCAAGTATTAGGAATGTGAAATAAATTACGGGAGTGCAAATAGGAGCTTCTGAGTATAAAACCATGCTATTCGCAGATGATGTCTTACTGACAATCACCAAACCCCTAGGCTTGCTGCCGTATTTATACAAAGTACTAGAAGAATACTCGGAGATTTCGGGTTATAAAATAGACTCCGACAAATGTGAGGCACTTGCGATCAAACTACCTCCTCACACTAAAAAAATTATCGAACTAAATTTTGCACTCACCTGGGCGAATAACCATATTACATATCTGGGGGTCAAGATAGGAGACAAGGTGGTGGATCTATATAAAATAAACTACATCCTAGTGTATAATGCGATCAGAAATGATCTGAGGAGGTGGAGGAAATGCAATTTTTCATGGTACAGGAAACTGGTTTCCATAAAAATGAATGTGCTTGCAAGACTAATGTATCTGTACATTAGCATGCCACTGTCAGATTTACAGGTCTTACAGGCTGACGTACTGACATTTCTAAGAGGAGATGGGAGACCGAGAAGTTGCTAATGCTGCACAGACAATTAGGGGGAGTAGGAGTTCCAAATTTAGTAGAGTACTACCAGGCTGCTAGGTTGGCGCAGATGGTTATATTGGGGAAAGAAAGAAATGAGTTGGTGTGGCCGCAGGTGGAGGCGGATATAATGGGATATTCTATGGGATCCTGAAGGAAGTTTGAAGTCAAAGGAGTATAGGTCACCAATAACATTAGAAGCAGTAAGAGGGAATCACGAAAAAGATGCGTTTGATTAGACATGATTCTGTGTTAAGACCGGTTAGGTTTCTAATACCAAAGGATCTAAGAAAAACAGTAGACAAATGGGCAAACAAGGGGCTGTACAGGGTCGCAGACTTTCTTACGGGCACCAAAATGCTTACGTTTAATTTGATTAGAGAACACATAAACCCAGAGCAGTTACACTACTTTATGTATCTACAAAGTAGTTCAGCCATAGCAGCATATATGACGCACAAACAAACCCAACAGCTCACAGAGCTGGAAAGAATAATAGTGAGCCCTAATAGAGGGAAAAAATAGATTTCCAGGATATATGTCCTGTATTGCTGTTATAACCAAATAAAAATTATTTCAACATAAAAAGAAAGGGACCTATAGGTGTGGCCATGGTCCATGTATCACCTGTGGTTTTGTACCTGTGGGTAATGGTTTTAGGAGTACCACAACGGGTGAGGAATTTACACATAAATTCTATGCTAACTGTAGAGCTACTTTTGTAGTTTATCTTCTTGAGTGTAAACTTTGTTCATTGCAATATACTGGTCAAACGACCAGAGAATTGAGATCCAGGATTAGGGAACACATAAGGGACACTAGAGAGTATATTAAAGAATCTGCAGTGGCTAGGCACTTTAATTTGACCCATATGACCAACACTTTCAATATGAGGGTTCAGGTCATTGATCGAGTATCTCTTCCACCCAGGGGAGGTGACAGAAATAAGTTGCTATTTAAACAAGAACTATATTGGATATATAGATTGAGGAATGTCACCCCCCAGGGTTTGAACCGCGAATGGGATATGAGTTAGTTTGTTGAATAATAATGGAAAATTGAATATTTATATACATATATACATGTTATTATGTTTTCAGATTTTCCCATTCTTGGTTCATGTAGCCTTATGCATTGATGAAATAGCATATTAATATGTGTCATTTAATATTCTATCATTACTCTATTGCATTATGGTAGATTCCATTGTGAATTAATATAGGGGTGCGCTTGTATTTGTGCACTGGTATATGTATCCTTTATCTTTATATTTATATTGATATTACTAGTGTAATGGTGTATTGAAAGTTTGTTCCAAAATTAACACACTGGACATATTCTGAATAATTTTTGTATAATTATACAACTGCTGCTTATGTTTTCTATTGCTCATCCTTTGTTTCTGACATCATAGCATTTGTATTTAAGATACCTTTTTGTATAAATTGTATATACTTTTGTATTATTTTTAAATAATTGATTACTTGGTGCTCTTTCTCTTTAAATATGGAGCGTACGCCCAACAAACTTACTCTATGATTAAGTGCTCAGTGGAGCACGAAACTAGTCATGGCGTTTGCAGTGGCGGCTGGTGACTTTTGAAGATGGGGGAGCACTAGCCCCGCCCCTCAGATGGCTCCGCCCATTTTATTGTGTTTATGTGTGTTTATATATTTAACAACATATCTAAGAAATCCCCAAGTTAGGTATAGCGCTGGCACACTTACAAATCAGTTTAGACATACATACTGACAGGAGACTGGTCTACACACAGACCAACATTAGCAAGGAGACTACTATGAGCAGAAGTAGTATCACAACACAATCAACCAGCCCTTATACACACACACACACACAATACTAGATTCACATAAATTGTTATGCATAGCATACAGCATGAAAAGTTTTATATTAGGAAAATTCAGGAAAACTATTATATATATATATATATATATATATATATATATATATATATATATATATATATATTCATAGAAAGCTATAATATGATTATTATGGGTATGCTGTAAAATTGCATCTGAAAGAATGAAGCCATAGCATACATATATGTCCATTTTGTAAATAAGTACATTTTACAATGAGTAGGAGATAGTTGCACTTGAACTACAATTCTGTAAGGATTTTAACTTTGCAATTAATCACTGTAGCACTGTGCCAGTGAAAGTGTGCTTTTCCAGCATGGATTATACATAATAATCATTAAAAAATAAAATGCAAACACGTAAGTATAATTAGGTAGGGGCACTTAAAAAGTAATGAATCCAATATACTAGCCCATAAAAAGTCATATAGTTTTATCTATAATACACACTGCACAGACAATAGTATAGTCTTAAAAACAATGGGCGTTTTATATTTTTTTAGTATATTATCATATTAGTTGTATATACAACTTTTTAGACAAATCAAATGTAGTTTTCTAAAGTATTTCACACACACACACACATATATATAAATTATGCGTGTGTGCAATGAATAACATTAACAGGGTAGAAAGGTGAAGGGGCAAGAAAAAACAAAAAAAAATGGTAGACATACTGTGTAACTTACTGTTGTCTTCCGCCTCTGTCTAGTCACAACATATTAAAATGTCAAGAAAGCTGAAATGAAAGGCTGATCTTTCCTCCCACAGTTCATTCATTGAAAATTCCAGCTTGGCTGTGGAAATTAAGATACGGTTTAGAAGGGATAAAAAAATTACAAAGAGGATAAATTTAAAGCAATTTCTTTAGCTCAGAGCCTCAGAGTGGATTATCAATAAAACAAAACTCATTAAATTGTAAAATGAACACCCCTTCATAATCAGAGGATAGAAGCCAAGTATTGTTGCAAATATTGTACGAATAGAATTTAATTTTCCTGTAGCCATGCTGATATTTTACCATGAGTTTCCTCTATGTTATTATCGGCTGCTGTACCCAGACCACTGTATATTTCACACGAGTGATTGATTACTTTGAAAATATGTGTAGCATGCCCTTACTTTGCCTCCTTCCTTCACCTTGCCTGAACTGTCGCCATCCGTCATGCAGCAACTATCAGGACACTCACACACACATGTCCACACGCCGGCTGCTGTACCTGCCTGCTGCCGCGCCTGACCACCTCTTACTGTGCATTGCTCAGACAAAATTGCATCATGCCTGGGTGGGCAGGCAGGGCAGAGCTGGAGCTGGCTGGTGGTCTGTAATAGTGGACCGGAGTTATCCACAACCACATACAGTGTCAGTTCACATATTGCAGGAGCAGGGGCATCCGGCTATGCCAGGCCATGACTTACCGTTACCAGCTCCATTACCGACTGTGACTCAATCCCACACTGACTCTCCACTGCACTGATACAGTCACTGTATGAGCAATTGCAAGTTAAATTTAGTACATTTTTTATACCTGGCTGCCATGTGTGCTGTGACTGGGGCTTACACGGAGCACACAACCCCCTCCTGTAGAATACTGCCTCTGAGCGTCGCAGCTAACACAGGCAGCTAAATAAAAAGGAAGCATTAAAAAAAGTGCTCCCCCTGCTGCCCGCCCATAGCAATGAGCCAAATCGCACACTGAAGATTGTGCGATAATGAAAGGTATAGGCTCAGTTATGGGCGGAGCGGCAGGCACATTGAAAAAATCTGCTAAGGGCTAAGGCAGGCTATACCTCTCTTACCGCACGTGCGGTAGAGAGGTATAGAGATATATAAAAGGGATTTTTTTGTTAATTTTATTAAACTGTGCAGTAGACAGGAACATTTTTTGGCTAAATAAATATAATTTTTTCAAATAGGGGGGCTATTGGAAAAATTATATTTATTCAGCCAAAAAATTAATTTTCTTTCTTTTTTCTTTTTTCTCCAGGGGGGCCCAGGGGGGCCCAGGGGGGCACGTGCGATTGTGCACATATGGAGGAGCCTCCACTGGGCGTTTGTCAGCCTTGTACCGTTTTTTAATGGACACATAATAAAGAAATGCTTTTTTTACTTAGCCCTCTGATTCCTCTTGTTGTGCGGCTGCATTCTCTTTAATTTTGAACGTTAAGTTATAACTTCACTTAAAGGGACAGTAAACACCATAATTTTTGTTGTTTAAAAATGTAGATAATCCCTTTTTTACCCATTCCCCAGTTTTGCATAACCAACACAGTTATAATAATATACGTTTTACCTCTGTGATTACCTTGTATCTAAGCCTCTGCAAACTGCCCCCTTATTTCAATTCTTTTGACAGACTTCACGTGCCTGACCTTAATGTTATCTATGTGAAACACATGAACTAACGCCCTCTAGTGGTGGAAAAACTGTCAAAATGCTTTCAGATTAGAGGCGGCCTTCAAGGTCTAAGAAATTAGCATATGAACCGCCTAGATTTAGCTTTCAACTAAGAATACAAAGAGACCAAAGCAAAATTGGTAATAAAAGTAGATTGGAAAGTTGTTTAAAATTACATGCCCTTTTTAAATCATGAAAGTTTTTTTTTGACTTGACTGTCCCTTTAATGTTGAGTTTAGAACAGGAATTTCTTGATATTGTATTTATGCCGAAATATGATAGTATATATACGGCTTTAGACATTCCGTTAACACTTTAGAGCTTTATAGACAGATATACATAATACATTTCCTCTGTAATTTATAGAATGTTAATTAATATTTGTTAATATCCCAAACTAAATAGGTCTACATATAAAACAGCGGTGAACCAATAGTGAAACTAAGTGTTTGTGCTGTATGATGTTCTCATAATTTAATTCATAACAGAATGAGAATATTTTTTCATATGTGACTATAATTCATTCATGAATATAATTAATTAGTGAATATAATATAATTTAATATGGGTTAGCTAGTAAATTTATTACAAAAATTATTTTTATAGTTATACAGGGAGTGCAGAATTATTAGGCAAGTTGTATTTTTGAGGATTAATTTTATTATTGAACAACAACCATGTTCTCAATGAACCCAAAAAAACTCATTAATATCAAAGCTGAATAGTTTTGGAAATAGTTTTTAGTTTGTTTTTAGTTATAGCTATTTTAGGGGGATATCTGTGTGTGCAGGTGACTATTACTGTGCATAATTATTAGGCAACTTAACAAAAAACAAATATATACCCATTTCAATTATTTATTTTTACCAGTGAAACCAATATAACATCTCAACATTCACAAATATACATTTCTGACATTCAAAAACAAAACAAAAACAAATCAGTGACCAATATAGCCACCTTTCTTTGCAAGGACACTCAAAAACCTGCCATCCATGGATTCTGTCAGTGTTTTGATCTGTTCACCATCAACATTGCGTGCAGCAGCAACCACAGCCTCCCAGACACTGTTCAGAGAGGTGTACTGTTTTCCATCCTTGTAAATCTCACATTTGATGATGGACCACAGGTTCTCAATGGGTTTCATATCAGGTGAACAAGGAGGCCATGTCATTAGATTTTCTTCTTTTATACCCTTTCTTGCCAGCCACGCTGTGGAGTACTTGGACGCGTGTGATGGAGCATTGTCCTGCATGAAAATCATGTTTTTCTTGAAGGATGCTGGCTTCTTCCTGTACCACTGCTTGAAGAAGGTGTCTTCCAGAAACTGGCAGTAGGACTGGGAGTTGAGCTTGACTCCATCCTCAACCCGAAAGGGCCCCACAAGCTCATCTTTGATGATACCAGCCCAAACCAGTACTCCACCTCCACCTTGCTGGCGTCTGAGTCGGACTGGAGCTCTCTGCCCTTTACCAATCCAGCCACGGGCCCATCCATCTGGCCCATCAAGACTCACTCTCATTTCATCAGTCCATAAAACCTTAGAAAAATCAGTCTTGAGATATTTATTGGCCCAGTCTTGACGTTTCAGCTTGTGTGTCTTGTTCAGTGGTGGTCGTCTTTCAGCCTTTCTTACCTTGGCCATGTCTCTGAGTATTGCACACCTTGTGCTTTTGGGCACTCCAGTGATGTTGCAGCTCTGAAATATGGCCAAACTGGTGGCAAGTGGCATCTTGGCAGCTGCACGCTTGACTTTTCTTAGTTCATGGGCAGTTATTTTGCGCCTTGGTTTTTCCACACGCTTCTTGCGACCCTGTTGACTATTTTGAATGAAACGCTTGATTGTTCGATGATCACGCTTCAGAAGCTTTGCAATTTTAAGAGTGCTGCATCCCTCTGCAAGATATCTCACTATTTTTGACTTTTCTGAGCCTGTCAAGTCCTTCTTTTGACCCATTTTGCCAAAGGAAAGGAAGTTGCCTAATAATTATGCACACCTGATATAGGGTGTTGATGTCCTTAGACCACACCCCTTCTCATTACAGAGATGCACATCACCTAATATGCTTAATTGGTAGTAGGCTTTCGAGCCTATACAGCTTGGAGTAAGACAACATGCATAAAGAGGATGATGTGGTCAAAATACTCATTTGCCTAATAATTCTGCACTCCCTGTATACATAAATTTTGTGAGTGAATTTAATGATACATTTTAAAGATTAAAATAAATCTAAAGGATAAATTAATTGGTTTTTAACAAGTGTTAGTGTTTCTAATCATTTAAAAAATACTATTTATATTTCTTGGTTAAGTCCTCTGGGTGTGAGTGTTTTTAATTCATATATCCATTTAGCTCTTTATTTATATTTGTACCTCTCCTCCATTTGCGTTGTTACAAATCTTTAAATGTCTGGGACTAGGCAAATCTTTGTTCCTTTTTGTTCTATCTATCTATCAATCTATCTATTGGGTTCTTGTAAAGCGCGGCTATTCACCCGTAAGGGTCTCAAGGCGCTGAGGGTTGCAGTTCAGTCGAAAAGCCAGGTCTTGAGGTCCTTTCTGAACTTAGTTAGGGCGGTAGCTTGTCTGAGGTGCAGTGGGAGGGTGTTCCAAGTCTTGGCTGCCAGGTGAGAGAAGGATCTGCCTCCGCTGTGGTTTTCCTGATGCGGGGGATGACTGCGAGGGCTTGGTTGGCCGATCGAAGTTGTCTGGCAGGGGTGTAGAAGGTAACGCGGTGGTTCAAGTATTTGGGACCGATGTTGTGGAGGGCCTTGAATGCGTGGGTGAGAAGCTTGAAGGTTATTCTTTTGTTGATGGGGAGCCAGTGCAGGTCCCGCAGGTGTTTGGTGATGTAGTATTGACGAAGGATGTCGAGGATTAGTCTGGCCGAGGCGTTCTGGATGCGCTGTAGTCTCTTTTGGAGATTCATGGTGGTGCCGGCGTAGTGTGCGTTACCATAGTCCAGTTGGCTGCTGACGAGGGCGTGAGTGGCAGTCTTCCTTGTCTCGGTTGGGATCCATTTGAAGATCCAGTTGTTCACAATTCTCTATGGACCAGATATGTTCTCTTATTCTGTTACGTAGGGGTCTCTTCGATTCCCCTACATATTGTTTTCCACATTTACATTCAAGCATAGCACTGCGGAATCTGTTGGCGCTCTACAAATAACCGATAATAATAATAAGCATATAGACTATCTGTGCACCTTATAGTGTCATATATTTTATATTTTTTCTTGGTAACTGTTGACTGTATCTATTTTGTCTTTTTGGCATGATTGCATGCTTTGGAACAGGAGCAACAACAAATCTGCAGCAACTGCGTGATACTATCATCTCAATATGGACCAAAATCTCTGAGGAATGTTTTCAACACATTGTTGAATCTATGCCATGAAGAATTAAGGCCGTTCTGAAGGCAAAAGCGGGGGCAACCCAGTACTAGCAAGGTGTACCCAATAAAGTGGCCAGTGAGTGTATACAGTGGGTATTAAAAAGAATCACCCCCTTGAAAATAATCACATTTTGTTGCTTTGCAGCCTGAAATAAAGACAGACACAGTTTTTGTTTATCCAGTTGTATTTACTCAGTGCAACTTATAACATCCAAGTGAAAGATATATGACAGAAAAAAATAAAGACAATTCCAAAACAGAATCACTGAGTTGGAAAAAGGATCAACCCCTTGTGTCAGTATTTTGTTGAACCACCTGATGCTTTAATTACAGCCTTTAGTCTGTTGGGATATGTCTCTACTAACTTTGCACATCTAGACTGTGCAATATTTGCCCACTCTTCTTTCCTGAACGGATCCAGTTCCGTTACATTAAATGGTGACTGTTTGTGAACTGCAGTCTTCAAGATATTCAATGGGGTTTAAGTCTGGGCTCTGACTAGGCCATGCAAGGACATTCACCTTTTTCTCCTTCAGCCACTGTGTGGTCATTTTTGCTGTGTGCTTTGGGTCATTGTTATGTTGGAAGGTAAACCTTCCCATTGACAACTTCCTGGCAGAGGGCAGCAGATTTTCCTCAAGAATTTGACGGTATTTTGCCCCATCCATTATTCCTTCTATCCTGACAAGTGCTCCAGAGAAACACCCCTATAACAGGATATTACTACCTCCATGCTTTACTGTAGGTATGGTGTTATTTGGATGGTGAGCTGTATTGGATTTCCTCCAGACATATAGTTTGGTGTTGAGGCCAAATAATTCAATTTTAGCCTCATCTGACCACAACACCTTTTCCCATGTGGCCTCAGAATATCCTAGGTGTGTTATGGCAAAGCTCAGTCGTGACTGCATGTGGCCTGTCTTGAAGAGTGGCTTTTTTCTTGCAACCCTTCCATACAAGCCACATTTGTGGAGAATTCGTGATATTGTTGTCACATGCACACAATGACCACTTGTTGACATAAATTCCTGCAACTGCTTCAGAGTTGCTGTGGGCCTCTTGTTAGCCTCTCTGACCAGTTTTCTCCTGGCTCTTTTATCCAGTTTGGAGCGACGTCCTGATCCAGAGAGGGTCTGTGTTGTACCAAATACCTTCCACTTCTTAATAATAGACTTCACTGTGCTTCTAGGCATTGATAAAGCCTTTGAAATTTTCATGTATCCATCTCCTGACTTGTGCCTGTCCACAACTTTATCCCAGAGATCTTTTGACAGTGCCTTGCCACCCATAGTTGATTGTTTGTTTAAGTTGCACTACAGGGGATTGAGATGCTCCAGGAAAGCTCTTTTCATGCTGAGCTAATCAATATGCCCACAGCTGATCACAGTTGAAGGTCAAATAGCTTTGTGTGTGCAGTTAAGAAGGTGATTAGTTACACCTGATTAAGTTTAAAAGTAATTTTAGGAGGGGGTGATCCTTTTTCCAACTCAGTGATTCTGTTTTTGAATTGTCATTATTTTTTCCTGACATGTTGGTGTTATATCTTTCACTTGGATGTTATAAGTTGCACTGAGTAATTATAACTGGATAAACAAAAACTGTGCCTGTCTTTACAGGGAGTGCAGAATTATTAGGCAAGTTGTATTTTTGAGGATTAATTTTATTATTGAACAACAACCATGTTCTCAATGAACCCAAAAAACTCATTAATATCAAAGCTGAATAGTTTTGGAAGTAGTTTTTAGTTTGTTTTTAGTTATAGCTATTTTAGGGGGATATCTGTGTGTGCAGTTGACTATTACTGTGCATAATTATTAGGCAGCTTAACAAAAAACAAATATATACCCATTTCAATTATTTATTTTTACCAGTGAAACCAATATAACATCTCAACATTCACAAATATACATTTCTGACATTCAAAAACAAAACAAAAACAAATCAGTGACCAATATAGCCACCTTTCTTTGCAAGGACACTCAAAAGCCTGCCATCCATGGATTCTGTCAGTGTTTTGATCTGTTCACCATCAACATTGCGTGCAGCAGCAACCACAGCCTCCCAGACACTGTTCAGAGAGGTGTACTGTTTTCCCTCCTTGTAAATCTCACATTTGATGATGGACCACAGGTTCTCAATGGGGTTCATATCAGGTGAACAAGGAGGCCATGTCATTAGATTTTCTTCTTTTATACCCTTTCTTGCCAGCCACGCTGTGGAGTACTTGGACGCGTGTGATGGAGCATTGTCCTGCATGAAAGTCATGTTTTTCTTGAAGGATGCAGACTTCTTCCTGTACCACTGCTTGAAGAAGGTGTCTTCCAGAAACTGGCAGTAGGACTGGGAGTTGAGCTTGACTCCATCCTCAACCCGAAAAGGCCCCACAAGCTCATCTTTGATGATACCAGCCCAAACCAGTACTCCACCTCCACCTTGCTGGCGTCTGAGTCGGACTGGAGCTCTCTGCCCTTTACCAATCCAGCCACGGGCCCATCCATCTGGCCCATCAAGACTCACTCTCATTTCATCAGTCCATAAAACCTTAGAAAAATCAGTCTTGAGATATTTCTTGGCCCAGTCTTGACGTTTCAGCTTGTGTGTCTTGTTCAGTGGTGGTCGTCTTTCATCCTTTCTTACCTTGGCCATGTCTCTGAGTATTGCACACCTTGTGCTTTTGGGCACTCCAGTGATGTTGCAGCTCTGAAATATGGCCAAACTGGTGGCAAGTGGCATCTTGGCAGCTGCACGCTTGACTTTTCTCAGTTCATGGGCAGTTATTTTACGCCTTGGTTTTTCCACACGCTTCTTGCGACCCTGTTGACTATTTTGAATGAAACGCTTGATTGTTCGATGATCACGCTTCAGAAGCTTTGCAATTTTAAGAGTGCTGCATCCCTCTGCAAGATATCTCACTATTTTTTACTTTTCTGAGCCTGTCAAGTCCTTCTTTTGACCCATTTTGCCAAAGGAAAGGAAGTTGCCTAATAATTATGCACACCTGATATAGGGTGTTGATGTCATTAGACCACACCCCTTCTCATTACAGAGATGCACATCACCTAATATGCTTAATTGGTAGTAGGCTTTCGAGCCTATACAGCTTGGAGTAAGACAACATGCATAAAGAGGATGATGTGGTCAAAATACTCATTTGCCTAATAATTCTGCACTCCCTGTATTTTTGCTCCAAAGCAACAAAATTTGATTATTTTCAAAGGGGGTGATTCTTTTCAATACCCACTGTATATAACATAAATTATGCTTACCTGATCATTTTCTTTTCTTCAGATGGAAAGAGTCCACAGCTGTATTCATTACTTTTGGGAATTCAGAACCTGGCCACCAGGAGGAGGCAGACACCCCAGCCAAAGGCTTGAATACCCCTCCCACTTCCCTCATCCCGCAGTCATTCTGCAGAGGAACAAGGAACAGTAGACGAAATATCAGGGTGAAAAGGTGCCAGAAGAACAAAAAACAGACGCCCCACAGAAAAATAAGGGTGGGGAGCCGTGGAGTCTTTCCATCTAAAGAAAAGAAAATTATCAGGTAAGCATAATTTATGTTTTTCTTCATAAATGGAAAGAGTCCACAGCTGCATTCATTACTTTTTGGCAAAACAATACCCAAGCTATAGAGGACACTGAATGCAAAAACGGGAGGGTACAAGAGGTGGCCCAACCTGAGGGCACCAAGCCTGGAAACCCCTACCCAACAAAATCCTGCTTCTTCCGAAGCCAAGAACAACTTTGAAAAAAAGGAAAAGCCCCAAGGACACTGACCGCAGATAGTCTACAAGTCTTACTAGAGACCGCAGGAACTAGACTTGACTGAGTCAACAGCCTCCAGGAGACACTGTCGCCCAGCAGTCGGTCTCCAAACAACACACCCCTTACTAAACAAAGGGCACAAGCTACCGTGTTCTTCCACAAAGAAGAAAAGACACAGAAAAAACATGAATGTACTTGTAAAGCACGGCTAATCTCCCTCAAGGGACTCAAGGTGCTGCTCATCTTATCAACCTCAAAAGGAGGAAGGCTGAGTAGACCTCAACGGGGATTGAACTTGCAACCCTCGGTTTGCTACAGTGCAGAGTAGCCACAGTGCATTAGTATGCTGAGCTAGCTGTCCAGCTAGCATAAGGAACTCCAGACCAACATAGACCCACCAGTCACATAGAAACAAGGGGAGGTAACGCCCAGACCCCAGAAATACAGAAACCCCGGGATAAGGCCGGGAGTCTGAAACAAAGAGGATCTTCCCCTAACACAGTGCAACCGCACTCTAAAAAGCAACTGAAGACGAAGGTCCCCAAGTCGCAAATAGGCAACTCAGAATACCAAAATATTCAGAAATGAAACCTCGTGCAGCAAGCTCAGATAGGTCTCATGAACAACACCTGAAGCAAAAACACTGCACGCTGCAGTCATCTAAAAATCAGTTTGCTTAAATACTTGCAGGGTAAGCAAAAAGCAGCTGAAGATAGGATCCTTCAGATTGCTAAGTATCCACTAACCAGCCGATAACGTTGCAGACTATCCAAGAGCCACCAGTCCTTCCCACAAATCTTGAACATGGACAAGTCAGGTCTTAAAGTTTATAACCAGTACCCGAAGGTGGATGTGAACTCTGGCCTTCCTGCTTGCAAACCTAATAAGCTAGCCCCTATGTCACAACATAGGGTCTCTCAAAAAACGGGGTCGTTCTGAACCAGTCCACAGGATCATAAGTCTCCAGACACCCAAGAAGGATCCAAGACAAGAACCCTGGACCCAGAATCGTCCTAGAACAAACGACACCCCCAGGGAACACAAGATACCCCGTCTGAAGCAATCAGACCTCACAGGGAATGAGAACCAGGGAACCCAGAGAACGAGTACAAGACTCACTCGTAATTCCCAGCCCAAAGGGAAGAGAACACCCTTAGCCGGTGTTCAACACCCCCCCCCCAACAAGGTTCTAGGCCACAACAAAGTCACACAATTTCTCTAGAGCCCAAAGGCCCCAAGGGCAAGGGAAATGAGAACGAGAACAGAGTCACCCAAAAGAAAGTAGAAAGAAAGGCTAGTCTCCATAATCCTTTCAGATTAATGTTCCAGAGGATCATACCCAAGGAAGAAGAATGCAAAGCATCCTGAACCCAGGCAGAAAAACATCCCCTAAGCAAAAAGCCTGGAAAAAGAGACAACACCTCCTATCACCCCTGATATGGAGACGACTAACTCCCGAAGGAAGACAGAGCCTCACAGTCTTCACATCCTAATTAAGCAGCCAAAAACACCAGAAAAACTGGACGAAGTCCAGAAAGTCTCGACCCAAAGGAAGAGAACCTCTAAAAGGAACAAGTCCTAAAAGGACACTTCCAAAGAGACCATGAAAGGCAAAACCGTAAGAACGGCGGTATGAAGGACCTAAATCCTCCAACCTACAAAGGGAAGGAACACTCTAGTTCCCGGAAAACTGAGCATGTCGCCACAGATCTCAACAGAGTTCTGGCCCACTAGATTGAAAGGCGAATGAGGACTGAACCAATCCCCCATGCCCCTAAGCAACCACGGACCCTCAAGTCCTCTCAGGATGCTAGTTGAAGCTTGTAAAATAAAATAAGTAAACAACACAAACCATATTGTGATCACTAGGCACCCTCACTGGACCAACCGGACATAAAAAGGCGCCACATGTCTGAACTAGGCCTTAAAGACAGAAGGATTTGTACCCAGTCAGGACCAGCCTGAAACCAAGGCCCAGCACTGTCAAGGCCACATAGAGTCTCCCCCGAGATGGAGGGATAAAAAACAGTCAGACAGACTTTTGTAAACAATGCGACCACAAAATCGCGAGTATCAATTCCAGAGAAGAAAGTTCCCGAAGGAAACATCACACCACAACATGAGCTTTAGACCAAATAAAAATCATTCTCACCGGATGAAAATAAAAATAAGAAAAATCTAAACGGCAACTTACACCCAATGGCTGTGGCACTCACCACCTCCGGAGAACCAGACACCAGCGGACCAGGATTTCTCTGTCGCCACACGGTCAGGAATGCGGAAATGGAGTCACAAGGTAAACCGTGCAGTCCATGCAAAAGCGCGCCCGACCGTAAAGGCCACGTCACTAGACATAGGCCGTTATGTTCCAAAATAGCCATGAGCCGAAGCAACACTACACAGTAGCAGACAGAATCACATAATAAACATGATTATAAACCCCGCTGTTCAATAGCCCCCGTCAGGAGATATTAACCCTTGATCCCTAGATACAAAAAGGAGCCTCACTGAGACCCTATGTTAACGTTATCCCCGAAAGGTTGTAGCCCCTCTCGGATAAACAGTTGAAATTACAATACAACCATGATGAAAGAAAAATGAAACAATCTTACCGGAACAGGAACACGGTGCTTCAAGTGTGACAGATAGTAGCGTCACCTTTGAGATTTGAGAGAAAAAAGCAGGCAGCGAAACTTGTCAACGCTGATTGCTTGTGGAGCTGTTAATATGAGTTGGGATGGTTTCGCAGAAAGATTCTCCCTGCATCTCCGGACTCTAACTTTCACCCATGCTCTCACTAAAAGGCTGACAGGACTACTTAAAACTCCA
This sequence comes from Bombina bombina, assembly GCF_027579735.1. Taxonomy (NCBI): domain Eukaryota; kingdom Metazoa; phylum Chordata; class Amphibia; order Anura; family Bombinatoridae; genus Bombina; species Bombina bombina. The sequence continues at coordinate 237,776,497 of NC_069504.1, read as the reverse complement.
GTCCCATGCCGAAGAGTACTACCCTCCATAAGAGACTATCGAAAACTTCTGACACTTCTATGCCAACCTCCTGGGATGAAAGGCAAAGAATGACTGGGGGATGAGGGAAGTGGGAGGGGTATTTAAGCCTTTGGCTGGGGTATCTTTTCCTCCTCCTGGTGGCCAGGTTCTGAATTCCCAAAAGTAATGAATGCAGTTGTGGACTCTTTTCTTTTATGAAGAAAATATATGTTGCGGGTAAAGATATAAAACGGCCATTACCCAAGCGGCTGTGGGTAAAGCCTGATGTACTGTAACTCCCTCATCTACAATATTTTGTTTTGCCTCAGATGCACTGTAATTCCCCCATCTTCACTATATTTTTTTCCTCCGCCTGGGGGGGTTCAAGGGGAGCGAAGAGGATCGGCAGGGCGCCTTCCTTGAACCCCCCCATGCGGAGGCAAAAAATATAGTGAAGATGGGCGAATTACAGTGTATTGTGTATATGTTTGATGTGGTGACTCAATGACTCTGAGGGGATTTATGATCTAACATCAATAGCCGCTACTCTGCTACTTAAACAAAGGATGCCAAGAGAACAAAGCAACTTTGATAATAGTAGTACATTATATGCCTCTATCTGATGTAGGAAAGACAAAATAGGGGTTTCATGTCTCTTTAAAATAATGAGAGAGTAAACTAAACATAAAACTACATAATTAATTAGCTATATTATTATATACAAATAAAGATTCCCAGAAAAATGTTTTTGCAGCCTGTAAAACACTAGAAGAAGCTGATTTTTAAAATACCTTGTTCATGTGCCGGTGTAGATTTTACAGAAATAAAAATTTTTATACTTACCTGATAATTTTCTTTCTTTCCGGATATGGTGAGTCCATGGGATCATCAATTACTGTTGGGATTATCACTCCTGGCCAGCAATAGCAGGCAAAGAGCACCACAGCAAAGCTGCTAAGTATCACTCCCCTTCCCACAATCCCCAGTCATTCGACCAAAGGAAAATGGAGAAAAGGAATAACACACGGTGTAGCGGTGCCTGAGGTTTATACGAAATAACTGTCCCAGAAAAAAAGAGCAGGGCTGTGGACTCACCATATCCGTAAAGGCACCACCGCTTGAATAACCTTTCTCCCCAAAAAAAAGCCTCCGCTGTGGCAAAAGTATTGAATTTAAAAAATTTGGAAAAAGTATGCAAAGAGGACCAGGTTAAAGCCTTGCAAATCTGTTCCACAGAAGCTTCATTTTTGAAAGCCCAAGAAGAAGAAACAGCCCTAGTAGAATGAGCTGTGAGTCTCTCAGGAGGAAAGGGAAGTAGCCGTAGCTTTCTGACCCTTGCGTTTCCCTGAAAAACAAACAAACAATGCAGAAGACTGGTGAAAGTCCTTAGAAGCCTGCAGTTAGAATTTAAGAGCCCACACAGCATCTAGGTTGTGCAACAAACGTTCCTTATGAGAAGAAGGATTAGGATAGAGAGAAGGAACCACAATTTCCTGATTAATATTTCTATCCAAAACAACCTTAGGAAGAAAACCAAACTTGGTACAAAGAACTACCTTATCTGCATGAAAGATGAGATAAGGTGAATCACACTGCAAAGCTGAGAGTTCTGAAACTCTCCGGGCAGAAGAAATAGCAATAAGAAACAAAACCTTCCAGGATAACAATTTAATATCTAAGGAATGCATTGGCTCAAGCAGAGCCTGTTGCAAAACTTTAAGAACAAGGTTAAGGCTCCAAGGTGGAGCAACAGACAAACACAGGCCTGATTCTGACCAAGGCCTGACAAAAGGATTCCACACCCGATACGTTCGCCAGACGCTTGTGCAGCAAAATAGATAGAGCAGATATCTAAGACAAAATTCTTGGAATCCTGACCCTACTTCAGAAGTAGCACTTGGATTCACACCAATTTAGATAGTTACGCCATATCTTATGGTAAATCTTTCTAGTAACAGGTTTATGAGCCTGAATCATGGTCTCAATGACCGACTCAGAAAAACCACGCTTAGATAGAATTAAGCGTTCAATCTCCAAGAAGTTAGCTTCAGAGAAACGAGATTTGGATGAAGAAAGGGACCTTGAATTAGAAGGTCCTTCCTCAGGGGTAGTCTCCACGGTGGCAGAGACAACATTTCCACAAGGTCTGCATACCAGATCCTGCGAGGCTACGCCGGAGCTATTAGAATCACCGACGCTCGCTCCTGCTTGATACAAGCAATAACTTGTGGAAGGAGAGCAAATGGAGGAAATAGGTATGCCATCCTGAAGTTCCAAGGAACTGCCAGAGCACTTTGGAAGCTTGGCGTTCTGACGAGACACCATCAGATCCAATTCCGGTAATCCCCACTTGATGGTTAAACTGGAGAACACTTCCGGATGGAGTTCCCACTCCACAGGATGAAAAGTCTGTCTGCTTAGAAAATCCCCTTCCCAATTGTCCACTCCTGGGATGTGGATGACAGATAGACAGCAATTGTGAGCTTCCGCCCACTGAATGATTCGAGCCACCTTCTTCATGGCTAAGGAACTCCGAGTTCCCCCCTGATGGTTGATATAAGCCACTTAGGTTATGTTGTCTGACCGGGACCTGATAAATTGGGTTAAGGCCAGTTGAGGCCAAGCCACCAAGCCGTTGAAAATCGCTCTCAACTCCAAAATGTTTATGGAGAGAGCAGATTCCTCCTGAGACCAAAGTCCTTGCCCTTACAATGAATCCCAGACTGCACCCCAGCCCACCAGGCTGGTGTCCCTGGTCACAATCACCCATGAGGGTCTCCAAAAGCATGTCCCCTGAGACAGATGTTCTTGAGACAGCCACCATGGAAGAGTATTTTGTCTCCTGATCTAGAACTATCCTCTGAGATAGGTCTGCATAATCCTTGTTCCACTGACTGGCATGCATAACTATAGAGCTCTCAAATGGAATTGAGCAAAGGGAACTATGTCCATGGATATCACCATCGGACCGATTATCTCCATACATTGGGCCACTGATGGTCATACTGCAGACTAAAGAGATAGGCAAGAGGAAAGAATCTTGGCTCTTTTCCCATCAGAAATATCTTCATTGATATGGAATCTATGATGGTTCCTAAGAAGACCACCCATGTAGCCGGAACAAGAGAACTTTTTTCCAAATTCACCTTCCATCCGTGGGAACGAAGAAAAGACAACAAGATCTCTGTGTGAGATTTTGCTAGTTGAAAAGATGATGTCTGAACCAGAATGTCGTCCAGATAAGGTGCCACTGCAATTCCTCGAGACCGAATTACTGCCAGCAGAGCTCCCAGGACCTTTGAGAAAATTCTGGGAGCTGTGGTGAGGCCAAATGGAAGGGCCACAAACTGAAAGTGTTTGTCCAGAAAGGCAGACCTCAGAAATTTGAGGTGATCCCTGTGAATGGGAATATGGAAGTATGCATCCTTCAGGTCTATGGTCGTCATGAACTGACCCTCTTGCACTAGAGGAAGAATGGAACGGATAGCCTTCATTTTGAAGGACGGAACTCTGAGAAACTTTTTGAGGAACTTTAGATCTAGAATAGGCCTGAAAGTTCCCTCTTTTTTGGGAACCACAAACAGGTTGGAATAGAACCCTAGACCCTGTTCCTGTATTGGGACTGGAACTATTACTCCCAGGAGAGAAAGATCCTGTACACATTTCAAGAACGCCTCTCTTTTTATCTGGACTACAGATAATCTTGAGAGGTGGAATCTGCCCCTGAGAGGAAAGGTCTTGAATTCTAACTTGTAACCCTGGGATACTATGTCCATGGCCCACAGGTCTGGGATATCTCGTATCCATGCTTGAGAAAACTGAGAGAGTCTGCCCCCCACTTGATCTGGTCCCGGATTGGGGGCAAACCCATCATGCTGACTTAGATTCAGCTGTGGGCTTCTTAGATTGCTTCCCCTTGTTCCAAGACTGACTGGGTTTCCAAGAAGGCTTGGACTGTTCCTGCTTGGTAGAGGAGGGGGAAGACTTAACTCTGAAATTACGAAAGGAACAAAAATTACTCTGACGTCCTTTCGATTTATTCTTACTATCCTGGGGCAGAAAGGATCCTTTACCCCCTATGATATCGGAAATAATTTCTGACAAACCCGGCCCAAACAAGGTCTTCCCCTTGAAAAGTATAGCCAAAATCTATTTAGAAGAAATATCCGCTGACGAAGATTTCAGCCATAGTGCTCTACGCCCCCAGCTTAATTACCTACAAAGAAGTGTCAGTAATAAAGGAATTTAAGAGCCTTTATCCTGTCCTGTATCTCCTCCAAAGGAGTCTCTGCCGCACTTGTCACTGTAGCAATACATACCACTGGTTGCCATTGTAAAACCTGATGAATATACATCTTCTTTAAGAAAGCCTCCAGCTTCTTGTCCATAGGGTCCTTGAAAGAGCAACTATCCTCAATAGGGATAGTAGTCCTCTTGACCAGGGTAGAGATCGCCCATTCCACCTTGGGGACTGTCTGCCACGACTCCTTAATGGAGTCAGCTACTGGGAACATCTTCCTAAAGACTGTAGAGGGAGAAAAAGGGATTCCAGGTCTCTCCCCTTCCCGGGCAATAATCTCTGTAGCACGTCTGGCACTGGAAACATCTCCCCAGGGGAGGGAACCTCAAAGTATCTATTTAATTTGCTAGATTTCTTAGGGTTGACAATGACAGGGGTATCAGAGTCGTCAAAGTAGCCAAAACCTTCTTTAATAAAACACGAAGGTGTTCAAGCTTGTATCTGAAGGAAACCACTTCAGCATCAGAAGAAGGAATTATACTTTCCGAATCTGAGATTTCACCCTCAGAGGCTACCAAAGTATCCTCCTCTTCCGACTTATGTGAAAGAGCAACCTGGTTAGCCTGAACTGGATCAGAAACCTTACTATCTGATTCCCTAATTTTCCCCTTGCGTTTCCCCTGAAGCATGGGGATGGCAGCCAGTGCCTCAGATACCGCTGAGAATACCTGGGCAGCAATTTCTGCATGCAAATATACTCCTCCAGGAGATTGTGAGGAACCGCAGGGCACTGCATGTGATGATGATAAAGTTTGGGACGCTTAAGAAGAAATCTGTGACATTACTTGACTAGCCTCATCCTGAGAGAATGGTGGCTCAGAAAAAAGTCTATCTTTGTTTATCAGAGTTCTCTCAATACAAGAGGAAAAAAAGGGCAAAGGAGGTTCCACTTGGTTATCAAAACAGAGCTTGCACAGGGTCTTGGTCTATATTGCAAGAAAATTCACACACACAAGGGAGAAAAAAATAAATATATATTTTTAAATTTGAATACTGTCTCTTTATGGCAGGGATTCCCAATGTGACTAGAATCCCTTAATAGGTAAAAATTGTAATCAATATATATATATATATATATATATATATATATATATATATATATATATATATATATATATATATATGTTTTTGTAGGTGTATGCACTCTCACCATCTATCTTCAACTGCCAGCGTGCTCTAAATATGGCAAATAACTTCAAAGATCAAATAAGCACTCACTGGGCTTCGGTCATCAGTGACAAAAAAACTTTTATTCTGTGACGTTTCGGGACACCAAACAGTCCCTTCCTCTGACAAACAACAAACACAAATGGCAGCCTTATAAAGGCTAGTGAAACCCTCCCCCAATTAGTGCACCAATGAACAAAATGAATGTGTGAGGACAGAAGAGCCAAGTCTTCTGATAGGACAGTAATACTGTTAGAACCCGCCTGATAGGCTAAGGACAAAAGTGATAGTAGTGAGTAAAACTGTGTGTATTGATATAACCTTAGTGTGCATAAAGTTTAAAATCAACATTCTGGGTCCACAATATGTCAATCAATAATCAGAACAAATTTAAACCATAATTGATGTATAAAACACGGAACATAAGCTTATATGTTTGTCAAACGTGTTTAGCCAATCAAAACTGTGCATACACAATCCCTTATGGAACCACCTATCAGCAACGGCCAAACAAAGACCGGTTACTGGTCCGGCCCCCTTCTTGATCAACCACATAATACTTTAGAAAATGAAAGATCGTTTAGAAGTCAAACATAACCAGCACTTAAAATTGTATTGTATATTTTAAATAATACGGATCACAATATCAGGATCAAATCATATGTGAAAAACAAAAATTAAATAAAAATAAAGCTGTGTTAGATGAGCCATATGTTTTGTTAACGGCACGAACAGCCAATGGAATAACACAATAGCAGCACACCCCCTCCTGTGCCTATCACAGTGTGTACTTAGACTGCCCGCCCATATGCCTAATAGGCTGGGTATCAACATCCACTAACCAATAGGATCGTCGCAATATCGGCACTGAAAACCAGATTCCATCCCCAATGGGATATTAAACCGCATAGCGAAAAAACACCAATCAGCTATAAAGCGCTGTGTGACGGTTCATTCCGTCTGTCAAATTTTCGTCAACAACGGCACCAGTCCACTACACCCAACAGCACCAACAAAAAACACCATAGAAGCCAACCGTATCTATCAAAATCTGCCACCACGCAAAAACAAACATAAGCCATAGCGCAAAAACAAATAAAAAAGAATATAATAAATAATGAAAAATACTAAAAAAACACCGAGCCAACGGCACCCAATACCAAACCATATTCTCAAATAGGATGAACCCGTCAAACCATATACGATAAGCAACACAATAAAATATAGTGCAGAATTACCTCCCACCTATCAGAGGCTAGTGTAAATCAAGAACGCAGAAAAATGCAAAGCTCAACACGTAGGCTGCGACCCCTTCTATAGCCAATATGATTAGATCTTCATATAATTAGGTCTTCACTTGTACAGTCAACTCTGTTCCTATAGATTACATTTATTTTTAATTTTCAATTTTAATTTTTCAACGTTCTTTGGGTCCACTGTCAATTTGGTGGAGTATTGGATAGATACTATATCGGTCAATGATATCTGGATATTTCAAGTTACATATTTTTGATACAAGTTTGTGATAAATATGATTGGTAGATCGTTTTTTGGACAGATATAATATCTGTCAGTGAGATCTGGGTATCTTAGATACATATTTGTGTTATATATGTCTTAAGGGTCGTTTTCAGGTTATATTCAATGATTGCCTTTCACACTGATTTGTGTATTTCTGTATGGGCTGGACAATAGGGGGTTCTATTAGCACCTTTTAATATTTTTGACATATTATGTCACATTATGTTGTTTTTAAGAAGTGGCAACTCTCTCCCTCTTTTTTTCAAATTGGCGAGTTTATTGCCTTGCACTGTTCTCTTGATCTTTTGATTTTTTTTGGTTTACTGTTGCGGATGAGGGCTGTAAGATCACAGCAGATTATATTTCTGACAGGGCAGGCTTGGATGTTGAGCTTTACATTTTTCTGCGTTTTTGATTTACACTAGCCTCTGATAGGTGGGAGGTAATTCTGCACTATATTTTATTGTGTTGCTTATCGTATATGGTTTGACAGGTTCATCCTATTTGAGAATATGGTTTGGTATTGGGTGCCGTTGGCTCGGTGTTTTTTTAGTATTTTTCATTATTTATTATATTCTTTTTTATTTGGTTTTGCGCTATGGCTTATGTTTGTTTTTGCGTGGTGGCAGATTTTGATAGATACGGTTGGCTTCTATGGTGTTTTTTGTTGGTGCTGTTGGGTGTAGTGGACTGGTGCCGTTGTTGACGAAAATTTGACAGGAGGAATGACACGTCACAAAGCGCTTTATAGCTGATTGGTGTTTTTTCGCTATGCGGTTTAATATCCCATTGGGGGATGGAATCTGGTTTTCAGTGCCGATATTGCAAAAATCCTATTGGTTAGTGGATGTTGATACCCAGCCTATTAGGCATATGGGCGGGCAGTCTAAGTACACACTGTGATAGGCACAGGAGGGGGTGTGCTGCTATTGTGTTATTCCATTGGCTGTTCGTGCCGTTAACAAAATATATGGCTCATCTAACACAGCTTTATTTTTATTTAATTTTTGTTTTTCACATATGATTTGATCCTGATATTGTGATCCGTATTATTTAAAATATACAATACAATTTAAGTGCTGGTTATGTTTGACTTCTAAACGATCTTTCATTTTCTAAAGTATTATGTGGTTGATCAAGAAGGGGGCCGGACCAGTAACTGGTCTTTGTTTGGCCGTTGCTGATAGGTGGTTCCATAAGGGATTGTGTATGCACAGTTTTGATTGGCTAAACACGTTTGACAAACATATAAGCTTATGTTCCGTGTTTTATAAATCAATTATGGTTTAAATTTGTTCTGATTATTGATTGACATATTGTGGACCCAGAATGTTGATTTTAAACTTTATGCACACTAAGGTTATATCAATACACACAGTTTTACTCACTACTATCACTTTTGTCCTTAGCCTATAAGGCGGGTTCTAACAGTATTACTGTCCTATCAGAAGACTTGGCTCTTCTGTCCTCACACATTCATTTTGTTCATTGGTGCACTATTTGGGGGAGGGTTTCACTAGCCTTTATAAGGCTGCCATTTGTGTTTGTTGTTTGTCAGAGGAAGGGACTGTTTGGTGTCCCGAAACGTCACAGAATAAAAGTTTTTTTGTCACTGATGACCGAAGCCCAGTGAGTGTCTATTTGATCTTTGAAGTTATTTGCCATATTTAGAGCACCCTGGCAGTTGAAGACAGATGGTGAGAGTGCATACACCTACAAAAACAAATATTTGAATACTACTTGTGTAGTGCACCCATACAGGGGTTGACTTGGAAATTCTTCCCCTTTTCCCCTTTTTTATAAAGATGACCTCCACCGATACAACTATGAGTGATATACCTATCATCACTCAGGAGGATAGAAATGAGGACATTTTCACCTTTACGGATGAAGATGCCGAGAATATTCGCTTTGGGTCTATAGAGGAACAACAAGTTGAGGAGTCTTACCAGTCCTTATACAATAACTTAATAAAATTAAAACAGAGAGAGATCGACTTGAACTTACACGGCACATACTTATCCGACTATCACAAACGTCGTATGATCCCGAGAGGATTTAGGATAAGGAATGTGCCCACCATTGGATGAGCTAATTCAGAATTTTGCATTAATTGGAGCAAAATTCTAAACAAATGCTCTTTCGACCTCATGCTTTTGGTTATAAGAGAAGTCGGACGACTCCTCAAAGAGGTGAAGACTGAAATTACCATATATGAGGCTGAAAAATTACCTAATCTAAGATCTGACACTAATACAGATTGGATAAGTAAATTGGATATCCAAGTCAAGACCTATAAACAGGAATTGATAGCATTCAAGAACAGAAAATTACAAACTGTGAACCAGGACTATTCCTATAAAACCATTTATAGATGGATGATGACACCAGAAGATAGACGGGCAATACGCCCACGACGGGAAAGAAGATTTACGAAGAACATGACAACAGTAGACTCTAGTTCCGGTGACAGCTCTGACATGGATAACAGCCAGGGTCTATGGAAGGAACTTCCAGTGGCGTCATCACACGCTCCCGGGGTGGTAGAGGATATCAACAATGGGATAATTCTAGGAATGTGGCATCACTACCTCCCAGTTCTGGAAATCATTTTTTAGGCAGAGGCCGCACAAGAGGAGGGGGGGGGGGCATCGCCCACCGCCCTCCAACGCAGAGGCAGTCCCAAATATAGTCTTTAACATTAGTAGCCGGGTACTCAATAGATCAGAGACTGACCTGCTTAATAAAGGCTTATAATTTGTACCGGCCACTAAGAAAGATGAATTCGACCTTTTCATAGATATCCAGAAATTTGGGCGAAATCTAAGGCTAAATGAATATTTTGGGACCTTCAGTGATGATATTGATAAATTCAAACCGAGAGGACGTTTTGATCCACAATCCAATAATCCCACAATCCATACATTTGTCAATTTTCTTACTGAACAGATACCTAAGCCATCAGAAAAACAGTGGTCAGATAATTTGACTGAAGCAGAGAGAGTGGCGCTTAAATCTCTTCAGAAGGATTGTTCCATTGTCATATGCCCCGCCGACAAGGGGGGTGGCATAGTAGTCATGAATACCTCTGACTACAAGGTGGAGATTATGAGACAATTATCAGATACAAATACCTATCATCCCCTACCGGGTGACCCTATAGCACGACTCAAAAAGAAAATTGACGCCACCTTGGAACGTTGGTTAAATGAAGGTCTAATTACACAGAACCATCACGGTTTCCTCAAAAGGGACGTTCCAGTGGTCCCTATATTATATACATTGCCCAAGATTCATAAGGATACACAGAATCCGCCTGGAAGGCATATTGTGTCAGCCAGGGGCTCCGTGCTCCAGCCATTGGCAGAGTTTGTTGATTCCTTTCTACAACCTTGGGTGAAACAACAGAAATCTTACATACGGGACTCTTCAGACTTCATGACCCAGATATTACAGCTCACTGAGATCAAATCATCAGATATCCTAGCCACACTTGACGTTTCAAGTTTATACACGGTTATTCCACAATCCTCAGGTATAGCAGCAGTGGCTGAGTGTCTCAGACAGATTCCATACATTGGTCCTCCTGAGGAGGTACTCATTGAACTTTTACACATTTGCCTTTCTGAAAACTACTTCCGATTTGACAAGACTTACTACTTGCAAATCTCCGGCACGGCGATGGGGTCTAATGTGGCCCCATCTCTGGCCAATCTCTTTATGGCCGAGTATGAAGTAAACTCAATGAAAGTATTTGAAAAACAGGAGATTAAATACTACTGTCGATATATCGATGACCTGTTCCTGGTATGGCAGGATGGCCCAGAGTCACTCAAGTCTTGGATCAGTATACTTAATGAGATGAATAGTACCATCAGATTCAGTTCCACTATCAGTCAAGATACAGTCGATTATTTGGATGTGAGAGTTTATAAGTCTGGTAACAAACTGGGAACCACGCTTTACAGAAAGGCCACGGATCGAAACTCCATCTTACACGCTCATAGTTCTCATCAACCCAATCTGATCAGAAACATCCCGAAGGCGCAGTGTCAGCGTGTGATACGGAACAACACAGATGAAAAGAGATGTTCAATTCAAGTGGAAGAAATGACACAGCGGTTCAAAGATAGAGGGTACGATCGTAAAGTACTAACAGAGATGTTAGAACTTGCTAATACTCATGAGTCAAGTGGGTTACCTGAGCATCAGCAGACACAACAAATGACATTTGTGACCACTTATACACCTGATAAAAATTTGATTGTTAAAACCGTGAAAAATGAGTGGAAATTGCTAGAGGCTGACCATACTTTGCCTTTTAAAAAATGGAACGCACCACGTATTGGCTATAGAAGGGGTCGCAGCCTACGTGACCTGTTGATGAGGACTGACATAATGGATAACACACAGAAGACTTGGCTTGGAAGAAAAGCGGGATGTTATAGATGTCTCGGATGTGTTACTTGTAATGCAATGATCACTGGCACACAGTTCCAGCATCCTGAGCGAAGGAAGCAATATAGAATCAAACATGCAGTAACCTGCACTACCACACATATTATATATTTGCTGAATTATCCGTGTGGCAAGTTTTACACTGGGAATACCACCGACGATGCCAGAACGAGAATGGCCAATCACAGGTATAGCATTAGATCTGCTATCAACAACAAAAAAACAGACCAACCGGTGGCCCGCCACTTTATGGAATCTGGACATTTTGTCACAGACATGAGGTTTAGGATCATTGACCATGTCCCGAGATTAAGCAGAGGAGGTGATAGGGCAACTATCCTATTGAAAAAAGAGGCAAGATGGATCTATGAACTTGGAACTACACAACCCAGAGGTCTCAATGTCCATACTGGTTGGCAATGCTACCTTTAATTTATGAGAGAATCCATTGAAGCTTATTTATAATGAGAGTTCATGATTTAGCTGCTGGGAATTTATCTTTTGTACTGTCGTTTTTTGGTACGATCTTTGGTAATTTTCTGTAAATTTTTGGTAATTTTTTGGTAATTTTTGGAAATTTTTTGGAAATTTTTAGAAATTTTTGGAGCTTTTTTGCTATTTTTGTAGAACTTTTTGATAATTTTTCTGAAGATTTTTTTGAAGACTGTTTAATTTTTAATGTTGTATTTTTTGGATTTTTGACTCAGTTTTAGTTTTTTATAATTTTTTATATTTATATTTATTTTTATATTTATTTTTATTTTATTTTTTAATTTTATATTTATTTTTATTATTTTTTATTTTATTTTTATTTTTTATTTATTTTTATTTTTATTATTTTTATATTTTTATATATTTATATTTATTTTCATATTGATTTTTATTTTATTTCTGTTCTTTTTCTTACATATAGGTCATGCTCACTTCCATATGATTAGATCTTCATATAATTAGGTCTTCACTTGTACAGTCAACTCTGTTCCTACAGATTACATTTATTTTTAATTTTCAATTTTAATTTTTCAACGTTCTTTGGGTCCACTGTCAATTTGGTGGAGTATTGGATAGATACTATATCGGTCAACGATATCTGGATATTTCAAGTTACATATCTTTGATACAAGTTTGTGATAAATATGATTGGTAGATCGTTTTTTGGAAAGATATAATATCTGTCAGTGATATCTGGGTATCTTAGATACATATTTGTGTTATATATCTCTTAAGGGTTGTTTTCAGGTTATATTCAATGATTGCCTTTCACACTGATTTGTGTATTTCTGTATTGGCTGGACAATAGGGGGTTCTATTAGCACCTTTTAATATTTTTGACATATTATGTCACACTATGTTGTTTTTAAGAAGTCGCAACACTCTCCCTCTTTTTTTCAAATTGGCGAGTTTATTGCCTTGCACTGTTCTCTTGATCTTTTGATTTTTTTTGGTTTACTGTTGCGTATGAGGGCTGTAAGATCACAGCAGATTATATTTCTGACAGGGCAGGCTTGGATGTTGAGCTTTGCATTTTTCTGCGTTCTTGATTTACACTAGCCTCTGATAGGTGGGAGGTAATTCTGCACTATATTTTATTGTGTTGCTTATCGTATATGGTTTGACAGGTTCATCCTACTTGAGAATATGGTTTGGTATTGGGTGCCGTTGGCTCGGTGTTTTTTTAGTATTTTTCATTATTTATTATATTCTTTTTTATTTGGTTTTGCGCTATGGCTTATGTTTGTTTTTGCGTGGTGGCAGATTTTGATAGATACGGTTGGCTTCTATGGTGTTTTTTGTTGGTGCTGTTGGGTGTAGTGGACTGGTGCTGTTGTTGACGAAAATTTGACAGGAGGAATGACACGTCACACAGCGCTTTATAGCTGATTGTTTTTTCGCTATGCGGTTTAATATCCCATTGGGGGATGGAATCTGGTTTTCAGTGCTGATATTGCGACGATCCTATTGGTTAGTGGATGTTGATACCCAGCCTATTAGGCATATGGGCGGGCAGTCTAAGTACACACTGTGATAGGCACAGGATGGGGTGTGCTGCTATTGTGTTATTCCATTGGCTGTTCGTGTTGTTAACAAAATATATGGCTCATCTAACACAGCTTTATTTTTATTTAATTTTTGTTTTTCACATATGATTTGATCCTGATATTGTGATCCGTATTATTTAAAATATACAATACAATTTAAGTGCTGGTTATGTTTGACTTCTAAACGATCTTTCATTTATTATGTGGTTGATCAAGAAGGGGGCCGGACCAGTAACCGGTCTTTGTTTGGCCGTTGCTGATAGGTGGTTCCATAAGGGATTGTGTATGCACAGTTTTGATTGGCTAAACACGTTTGACAAACATATAAGCTTATGTTCCGTGTTTTATACATCAATTATGGTTTAAATTTGTTCTGATTATTGACTGACATATTGTGGACCCAGAATGTTGATTTTAAACTTTATGCACACTAAGGTTATATCAATACACACAGTTTTACTCACTACTATCACTTTTGTCCTTAGCCTATCAGGCGGGTTCTAACAGTATTACTGTCCTATCAGAAGACTTGGCTCTTCTGTCCTCACACATTCATTTTGTTCATTGGTGCACTATTTGGGGGAGGATTTCACTAGCCTTTATAAGGCTGCCATTTGTGTTTGTTGTTTGTCAGAAGAAGGGACTGTTTGGTGACCCGAAACGTCACAGAATAAAAGTTTTTTTGTCACTGATGACCGAAGCCCAGTGAGTGCTTATTTGATCTTTGAAGTTATATATATATAAAAGATTGCCAACATTTTCTTTAACCCCAAGCGACCACAAACACCTCTTATAAACGCCCTCTACACCTCAGCTGAGGCGCCTACCTGCACCCTCTGTACTGTGGAGCTGATCGCGACACTGAAGTATGATCGCAGCTGCTCCGAACCTCTAGGACTGTCACCGTTAAAGCACGAGGATCGCACAGGAAGCCGGAAGTGGTTGCGTCACGGAAGGTAGTGAAAACCGCACGCTTAAGCATTCAATGCCGCCTCAGAAAGGGATACGCCTCTCCTATGATGTCAGGAGTGGTCTTGGCAGCCATAAAGTAAAAAACACATACCACATATAATAAAATGTAAAGAATAAAAGATAGTGACTGGTTCTTCCAAAAACCGGATTAGAAACAAAATGTATGCTTACCTGATAAATTTCTTTCTTTCTTGACACGATGAGTCCACGGATCATCTAATTACTATTGGGAATATCACTCCTGCCCAGCAGGAGGCGGCAAAGAGCACCACAGCAAAGCTGTTAAATATCACCTCCCTTCCCTCCAACCCCAGTCATTCGACCGAAGTAAAAGAAGAGAAAGGAAGCAACAAGGTGCAGAGGTGTCTGAGGTTTATAGTATGACAAAAGCCTGTTTTAAAAACAGGGCAGGCCATGGATTCATTGTGTCAATAAATAAATACATTTATCAGGTAAGCATACATTTTGTTTTCTTTCTAATGACACGATGAGTCCACGGATCATCTAATTACTATTGGGAATCAATACCCAATTGTAGGACACAGATGATACGGGAGGGACAAGACAGGGAACCTAAACTGAAGGCACCACTGCTTGAAGAACCTTTCTCCCAAAAGAAGCCTCAGCCGAGGCAAAATTATCAAATTTATAGAATTTAGAAAAAGTGTGAAGAGAGGACCAAGTTACAGCCTTGCATATCTGCTCCACAGAAGCTTCATTTTTGAATGCCCAGGAAGAGGAAATAGCCCTCGTAGAATGAGCCGTGAATCTCTCAGGAGGCTGCTGTCCAGCAGTTTCATAAGCCAAGCGAATGATACTCCTCAGCCACAAAGAAAGAGAAGTAGCCGTAGCTTTCTGCCCTTTACGTTTCCCAGAGAAAACCACAAACAGAGCAGAAGACTGGCAAAAATCCTTAGTCGCCTGTAGATAGAATTTTAACGCACGCACCACGTCTAAGTTGTGCAGCAGACATTCTTTATGAGAAGATGGGTTAGGACATAAAGAAGGAACAACCATCTCCTGATTAATGTTCCTATCCGAAACCACTTTAGGGAGAAACCCTAACTTAGTACTTAGCAAAACTACCTTATCTGAATGAAAAATAAGGTAACTCTACGAGCAGACGAAATAGCAACAAGAAACAAAACCTTCCAAGATAACATTTTAATATCTAAGGAATGCATAGGCTCAAACGGAGCCTGCTGAAGAACAAGTTTAAGACTCCAGGTAGGAGTAACAGGTTTGAACACAGGCCTGATTCTGACCAAGGCCTGACAGAACGATTGCACATCTGGAACATCCGCCAGACGTTTGTGTAACAAAATAGACAAGGCAGATATTTGACCTTTCAAGGAACTGGCCGATAAACCCTTCTCCAAACCTTGGAGAAAGGCCAGAATTCTAGGAATCCGAACTCTTCTCCAAGGGTAGCCTCTGGATTCACACCAATACACATATTTACACCATATCTTGTAGTAAATCTTCCTAGTAACAGGCTTACGAGCCTGAATCATGGTCTCAATGACCGACTCAGAAAATCCCTTCTTAGAATTAAGCGTTCAATCTCCAAGCAGTCAGTTTCAGAGAAACGAGATTTGGATGAAGGAAGGGCCCTTGAAGTAGAAGGTCTTTCCTCAGTGGAAGTCTCCAAGGTGGGAGAGATTACATCTCCACCAAGTCTGCATACCAGATACTGCGAGGCCACGCCAGTACAATGAGGATCACCAACGCCCTCTCCTGTTTGTTTTGAGCAATAACCAGAGGAAGGAGAGCGAACGGAGGAAACAGGTATGCTAGACTGAAATTCCAAAGGACCGCTAGAGCATCTATCAGTACAGCCTGAGGATCCCTCGACCTCGACCCGTACCTCGGGAGCTTGACATTCTGACGAGATGCCATGAGATCCAGTTCCGGCTGTCCCCATTTGAGAATCAAGCTGGAAAACACATCAGGATGAATATCCCACTCCCCTGGGTGAAAGGTCTGTCTGTTTAGAAAATCCGCCTCCCAATGTGGAATGTGAATCGCAGATAGACAGCAGTTGTGGGTCTCTGCCCACCGAATAATCTTGGCTACCTCTGTCATGGCCAAGGAACTCTAAGTTCCCCCCTTATGGTTGATGTAAGCCACTGAAGTTATGTTGTCCGACTGGAACCTGATAAACTGGGCCGAAGCCAACTGATGCCAGACCAGGAGAGCATTTACGATTGCTCTCAGCTCCAGAATGTTTATGGGTAGAACTGACTCCTGCCGAGTCCAAGTCCCCTGAGCCTTTAGAGAGCCCCAGACTGCTCCCCATCCCAACAGGCTGGCGTCCGTTGTCACAATCACCCAGGTGGGTCTACGGAAGCAGGTTCCCTGGAAGAAATGATCCTGAGACAACCACCAAAGAGGAGAATCACTTGTCTCCTGATCCAGATGTAATCGTGGAGGCAGGTCCGTATAATCCCCATTCCACTGCCTGAGCATGCATAACTGCAAAGGTCAGAGGTGGAAACGGGCAAATGGAATGATGTCCATGGCAGCTACCATCAGACCCATTACCTCAATACATTGAGCCACTGATGGCTGAAGCACCAGACTAGAATCGAAGATCTTTGATTTTCTGACCTCTGTCAGAAATATTTTCATCGATAGGGAATCTATTATGGTTCCCAGGAACACTACCCTTGTAGGCCGGAATTAAGGAACTCTTTCCCAGATTAACCTTCCATCCGTGAGAGCTCAGGAAGGATAACAACATCTCTGTGTGAGAGTTCGCTTGTTGAAAGGATGGCACCTGAACCAGGATGTTGTCCAGATAAGGAGCCACTGCAATGCCCCGCAACTGGAGCACCGCCAACAGGGATCCCAGGACCTTTAAAAAAAAAATCTGGGAGCTGTGGCAAGGCCGAATGGAAGAGCCACAAACTGGAAGTGCTTGTCTAGAAAGGCGAACCTCAGAAACTTGTGATGATCCCTGTGGATGGGAACATGCAGGTACGCGTCCTTTATATCTACTGTTGTCATGAATTGACCCTCTTGAACCAAGGATAGAATGGAACGAATAGTTTCCATCTTGAAGGACGGTACTATGAGGAACAAGTTTAGACTCTTGAGATCTAGAATTGGTCTGAAAGTTCCCTCTTTTTTGGGAACAGATTGGAGTAAAATCCCAGACCCTGCTCCTGCATTGGAACAGGAACGATCACTCCCAGATCAGAAAGGTCTTGAACACAGTGTAAGAACGCCTCTCTTTTTATCTGGTCTACAGATAATCTTGAAAGCAGATACCTGCCCCTAGGAGGAAAAGTCATGAATTCTAGTTTGTATCCCTAGGACACAATGTCCACCGCCTAGGGATCCTGAACATCCCGAACCCAAGCTTGAGCGAAGAAGGAAAGTCTGTCCCCCACAAGATCTGGTCCGGGATCGGGGGCATACCCTTCATGCTGACTTTGAGTCATTAACGGACTTCTTGGATTGCTTACCCTTGATCCAAAACTAGTCGGACCTCAAGGCAGGCTTGGACTGTTCTTGCTTTGTAGAGGGAGAGGAAGGCTTACCCTTGAAGCTTTAAAAGGAATGAAAATTACTCTGACGTGTCTTCTGCTTATTCCTCTTATCCTGAGGGAGGAAATGACCCTTGCCTCCTGTAATGTCGGAAATAATTTCCGCCAAGCCTGGCCCAAATAAAGTCTTACCCTTGAAGGGAATCGCCAAAAGCTTAGAATTAGATGACACATCCGCAGACCAGGATTTCAACCATAAGGCTCTGCGGCCAGTACAGCTAACCCATAAATTTTTGGATCGTGTATCTCTTCAAGAGGAGTGTCTGTCTGAATAGAATCAGTATGCTGCTGCACTAGTGACGGTAGCAATACACACCGCAGGTTGCCATTGTAAACCCTGGTGAACATACATCTTTTTGAGCAAACCCTCCAACTTCTTATCCATAGGATCCTTAAAAGAACAACTATCCTCTATGGAAATAGTGGTCCTCTTAGGTAAAGTGGAAATTCTCCCACCTTTTGGGACCGTCTGCCAGGACTCCTTGATAGAGTCAGCAATAGGAAACATCTTCTTAAAAATAGGGGATGGAGGAAAAGGAATACCCGGCCTCTCCTATTCCTTAGCAATAATCTCTGTAGCCCGATCTAGTACAGGGAAAACCTCCACCATGGAAGGTACATCAAAATACTTGTTTAGCTTGCTAGACTTCTTAGGATTGACTACGACCGTAGTGTCAGAGTCGTCCAAGGTAGCCAAAACCTCCTTAAGTAACAAACGGAGGTGTTCCAGCTTAAACCTGAAGGATACAACTTCAGCATCAGAAGAAGGAGTTACACTGTCTGAATCTAAGATTTCACCCTCAGATGCTACCAAAGTATCCTCCTCCTTAGACTTCTGGGAGGGAACATTCGAGATAGCAATGACTGTGTCAGAAGCCTTACTCATTGAGTTTTTACATTTCCTCTTGCGCTTTCCCTGAAGCATGGGAAAAGCAGACAACGCATCAGATACCACAGAGGACATGAGGCTAGCGATGTCTTGTAACGTAACTCCAGGCAGAGTTAGAAAGGAAGCGCAAGGCACTGCATGTGTGGGCGATAAAATTTGGGACACTTGAGGAGAAAGCTGCGGCATATATTGAACATTGTCATTAGACTCCTGAACAGCATCCGCCTTAGACAATGTTGGCTCAGAAAAAAAGTCTATCCCTGTAATTTAAAGTTCTCTCAATACATGAGGAACAGAAAGGGATTGGTGGTTCCACATTAGCATTAAAACATAAAGAAAAAGTCACATTTTGCAGGGCCTCTTGGTCCATCTTAACTCACAATGGAACAAATACAATTAAAGAAACCTCAATTTAAGATAAAAATTAAAGCACAACAAAATAAAAAATGTTACTGTCTCTTTAAATTTTAAAACGTAACTTTTTTATTTTTCTTGCAGTAAGGAAAAGAAAATCTAACACAAACACTCTGGACAACCTCTACACCTCAGCTTAGCTTTGCTGAGGTGCCTACTTGCCTAGCTGACACCGGATAGTATTCCCAGTAGAAGAATCCAGAACTCGACTTGAAGCACAGTGAAAGGCTGTCTGGTCCTAACAACACAGCAATAAGCATTTAATATGCACTGTCTTCTGAAGCTCTGCTACCTGCAACAACCCTGTCACCCCTCCGTAATCAGGAAGTGAAGGGAAAAAGGCACGCAACAGCAAATTCCCGCCTCAGCTAGCCCCGCCCATCGTGGGCGTCTAAAAAAAATCATCCTCCCGATCGGCTAAATGTGTTCTTTAAAGTTAAGCCGCCGGGAGAAGTGAAAACCACCAAACAGGAGCCTCATATTATACTCCTCAGCCCCAGTGCCTGTCATTACTGCCTTATCCTTAAATGTTCCCCCAACTATATAGGAGAAGACTAGTGTCCCTTTTAAACTGGTAATAAAGTGCCCAATTTTTCCTGCAAATATACTCAGCACTTACCTCAGAAATCTGCCAGGCAGCAAGGCAGCTCACTAGGTTTGAGAGGCCCTCTCCCTCACATGGACCTGTGGAAACAGAGATAAAGACTGAGTAATCTTACTCAGGCTTTCAGTATTAGGGCAGCATTAACTACATGGGAGGCACAGTGAGGATTGTACCCCACCAGTTCCCATTGCTTGAAAGCCACCACTGCTCTACTGAAGAGACTGATATGGACTACGGGTACACCCTAGGACAAAGCAGAACAATCTTGCACTGCTGAAAAATAAAATCTTGCTTTAAGAATCTTCTTTCCAACACCTAAACTTTACCACTTCCTTGCTCAAACGTAGGCAAAGAGAATGACTGGGGTTGGAGGGAAGGAAGGTGATTAACAGCTTTGCTGTGGTGCTCTTTGCCACCTCCTGCTGGGCAGGAGTGATATTCCCAATAGTAATTAGATGATCCGTGGACTCATTGTGTCATTAGAAAGAAATAAAGTAACAGAGCCAGCCACTGATATCTCACTAAAAGTCACACAGTGCCTGCACCCTGTCCTAATGATTCCTGAGCCTCAGGAATTCTAAAGTCACATGTTAAATTCAGCCTATTTTCAGTGCCAGAGCTTCCCCAGAAGAAACCCAAATGGCACTTACCTGCATCCTTCACTGTCCGGCAGGAGGACATCTCACCTGGCATGAGAGGAAGCCACTCCTCACAGAGACCTGTGGAAATAAGAAAGGACAGAGTAAACCTACTCTGGCTTTCTATATCAGGGCAGCAATTTGTCAAGAAAAAGCAGTGAGGCCCACTTCACAAGTTCCTAACTGCTTGAAAGCCACCACTGCCCTACTGAAGAGACTAACGTGGAGTACAGCTAGACCCTCTCAAGACTGAAATATCAGAGCAAACCTACTCTGGCTTTCAAAATAATAAAATCTTGATTAAAGAATGACTGGGGATTGTGGGAAGGGGAGTGATACTTAACAGCTTTGCTGTGATGCTCTTTGCCTCCTCCTGCTGGCCAGGAGTGATATTCCCAGCAGTAATTGATGATCCTGTGGACTCACCATATCTTAGGAAAGAAAAGTATGTTTATCTAAAAGGGAAGTGATTACGGCAGAATCACTTAAAGAACCATAATAACTAATTACAGCATGTCATTTTAAAACTATCGACTCTACAATGCTGTGTGTTTAACACACGCAAAGGGGTTAAACACACAGTAGAATTGCTAGTTGGGACTGGTGGAGCACTGCTGGTCCCGAGTGAAAACCACAGCTGACCCAATCAGCAGCACTAGTTGCAAATGAGTCATTAGATATATGAATAAATAGCAGGCCTTGTATGTTGTACTCTTGGAAATCTGGAATTTCATCTATCACATTTTTTTTTTAAATCCAAAAGTAATTGTTCTATTTTTCAGTGATCTCTTTTAAGATGTTTGTCAGATTTTTCAATTCTTGCATTAGATTTTTTCAAGCCAGGTCCAAACAAGGTCTTCCCCTTGTAAGGAATAGCTAGAAGTTTAGATTTAGAGGACACATCCGCAGACCAGGGTTTTAACCTTAAGGCTCTGCGTGCTAGGATAGAGAAACCTGTGATAAAGGAATTAGCTAGTTTAAGAGCCTTTATCCTATCTTGGATCTCATCCAACGAAGTTTCTGTCCTAATGGCATCGGACAATGCATCGAACCAATATGCCGCCGCACTAGTGACGGTAGCAATGCACACAGCTGGTTTCCATTGCAAGCCCTGGTGTACGTACATCTTCTTGAGTAAACCCTCTAACTTTTTGTCCATAGGGTCTTTGAAAGCACAACTATCCTCTAAAGGAATAGTAGTTCTTTTAGCTAAAGTGGAAATGGCCCCCTCCACCTTGGGAACTGTTTGCCAACCCTCCTTAATAGAGTCAGCTATGGGAAACATCTTCTTAAATATAGGAGATGGAGAAAAAGGTATACCCGGCCTCTCCCACTCCTTAGCAATTATCTCAGAAGCTCGGTCTGGGACCGGAAAAACGTCTGATGAGGAAGGAACCTCAAAATATTTGTTCAGTTTACTGGACATCTTAGGAACAACCACTACCTTTGAGTCGCTGTTGTCCAAAGTACTAAAACCTCCTTGAGTAACAGACGGAGGTGCTCTAGCTTAAACCTGAAAGATACAACCTCAGTATCAGCAAAGGGCATTACACTTTCTGAATCTGAAACTTCGCCTTCAGATGCTACTACGGTATCCTCCTCCTCAGGCCTCTGGGAGGGGACCTCTGAAATTGCAACAACTGTGCCAGAAACCTCACTTATCGAACTGCTTTTTCTCTTACGCTTTCCCTGCAACATTGGAAAAGCAGACAACGCATCAGAAATTGTAGAAGACATGAAAGAGGCAATGTCTCAGAGTAACTCCAGCGGGAGTTATAGTGGAAGTGCAGGGCACTGCTTGTGAGGGTGGCAAAATATGGGACGCTTGATGAGACAGGTGTGGCATATCGTCATTAGAATCCTGGACAACATCCGCCTTAAATTTTTTTTGCTCAGACAAAATCTTTTCTCTATAACTTAGAGTCCTCTCAATACATGAGGAACAGAAAGGGATTGGTGGTTCCACGTTTGCGTCAAAACACAAGGAGCAAGTGACATCATGCAAAGCCTCTTGGTCCATACTGATCACAATAACACAATCTTGAAAAAAATGTTTTTAATTTGTAACAAAATTTTTTTTAAGTACAAAAACATTACTGTGCCTTTAAATTTAAAAGTAAAACTTTTTTACTGCACAAGCAACAAACGTATTTAAGAAATGAAAACCAAAAATTAAATGACACCCCTACACCTCAGCAGCCCTGCTGAGGTGCCTACCTGACTCCAGGACCTGCACAACCTCTTTTCTTGTTAGGCAACAATCCGGACTCCCCAGGGATATGTCGCAGCTCTATCCGCTCCTAAAAACGCATGCATCAGTAAGAACTATGCATTACTAGGCAGAGACTGAACTTTCCTGCTCCGTAGTAGCTATCAACACGGAAGCGCAGTGAAAAGGCGAGCAATTGGAAGCCCCGCCCATCGTGGGCGCTTCTAACCGCAACCTCATCTCCCGGTCGGCATCTTGTGAGAAATAAGCCACCTTTACGTAGAACCACCAGGCCCTGAACAATCATGTCTCCTAGCCCCAGTACCTGCATATTATAGTCTTGTTCCCTCAGAAACTGAGAGTATCATGTCCCAACAACCAAGCGACTTCTATGAGCCCTTTGATTGATACATGTGTGCAAGTAAAGTGCTCCCCTTTTTCTCTGAGTGTTTATTTGGCCCCAGAATAACAAAGTGGCACTTACCTTATATGTCTGCCGCACAGGCAGGCAGTTTATCAGGTTTAAGCGGTCCTCTCCCTCCCATGGACCTGTGAAAAAGGAGAAGTTCCTGAGTAAATATCTCTCAGGTATTCTGTATTCAGGGCAGCATCAATATATGGGAGGCGCAGTGAGAATTATGTCTCACAAGTTCCCATTGCTCTAAAGCCACCAAAGCTCTACTTAAGAGGCTGATATGGACTACGGCTACACCCTAGTACAAAGTAGCACAATCTTGTACTACTTTAAAAATAATAAACTCTTGATTGAAGAATCTTTTCTAACACCTAATTTTACCTCTTCCTAGCACTAACGTAGGCAAAGAGAATGACTGGAGTGGGAGGGAGGAGCTATTTAACAGCTCTGCTGTGGTGCTCTTTGCCTCCTCCTGCTGCCCAGGAGGTGAATATCCCATTAGTAATTGAGATGATCCGTGGGCTCATCGTGTCCTAAAAAAGAAATATATATAGCAGTAGATCTCTATTTAAAATGAAAGTCAACTTTAACATTGATGATTCATACAGAGAATGCAGTTTTAAATTACTTCACAATTTGATCCTTTTATCTAATTAGCTTTGTGCTCTTGGTATGCATAGGTTTAGCTGACATCTTTCTATACTATATAGTTTTGTTTGACATGGGCAGCTGCTGTTCTATACGTATGCCCTTCAGGAAGTCTTCTCATTTATGTCTGATTTCTAACACTATTCTCATACTGAAGTTATACATTATAACCCCACATTAAAGGGACAGCTAAAAAGAAGCTTCTTATGAAAAAAGTAGGTTTAAAATTAGCTTGCACAGATTTGTGTTGCAGTGCACTGAAACATAACACCAAATACAAAGGAATATATAACCCTGTAGTATAACAAGGGGAGTCAGATCTGTCAGTCAATGCAGGGTATAGCAAGGCCAAAAAACAGCAAAAGATGATGCAATGTGCTTCTACACATTGTCAGCTCCAGCAAGATAGTCAGAAAGTATAACCAGGAGGACCCCAAGATAGGAAATCCAAAGCTCAGATCAAAAAAACACACACTCTTCAGAGCACTTCACTCAAAGCTTCAAAAGAAGTGGCATCACTACAATTAATTTCAAGAGTTTAATAAGTTTGATTACTCTATTAAAAGGACCATTAAATGCAGTACAATTGTAAAATCAAAGTTTTTTTTGCCTGACAAATTTCATTTTCCTTTCATTTACATGTCCCTTGTATCATGTAACAGCCAATCACAAATGCATATACATATATCCTATGCAGTAGTTGCTAATACCTCACTTAATTTGATAATGGAACTGGATTTTTTTTCAATTTGTATGATCTGTCTGAATCATGAAATTTATATTTTTGACTTTTATGTCGCTTTAATTATTTAACATCTACTTTAAAATGGTTTTTTTGTATACCCCAAGATCTGTTACATTTGTGAGCTACTGCATAATCTGAATTCCAACCTTGTGCTGCTCGATAGACTTCTGTATTTTAGGACCTAGATGCTGCAGGTATCCTAACTGCAGTGATATGTTCAACAAATACAAAGTAAGAGCCCAATACTACCTTACTCCAAGTAGTAAGACCCAGACACTCCTGAAAAGCAATACATACGTGGGTTTTGATCCTTTTCCTCTAAATTATTTTCCCTTGTCTATCTCTGCTGCTTAGGACAAAAAGGAACCTATATAAAACAGGCTGCAATCAAAGCAGAGTGGAACATAGGATTGTTAAAGGGACATTAACCACTTTGAGATGGTAATATAAAATGATAAATCATATATTCTACAATATGCTTTTATTATTTATTTTGTCCTCTTTTCCTGCAATTCCATTATGTTATGGTGAGCTTTTCAGTTCCTGTTATGTGGAAGTGCAGAACAGTTATATTCCACAGAGCCATTGGCTGCACACTCTAGTGGCCTAGTTATAAAACTGTCCCTAATTGGCCACAGCAGAGAAAGTAACATGTTACAACATGGCAGCTTCCATTGTTTTTGTAGACACAAACTTATTTTTATCAATATTTAAACAGGAAATAAAACTTTACAAAATACATCTACATGTTATTCTCAGACTAATCTTTTCTTTGAATGCATCATTCTATCTAGCATTTATGTAATGTTTAATGTCCCTTTAAAGTAACTTTTTAACAGGGTTTCCACATATCCTTGTTTGTAATCGTTATATCTGCCCCTAATTGCCCTCAGCAGAGGACATAAGGGAGGTGGGGGCACCCATTACTTTATAGAAACAAAACCTTTACACTTACATCTTCAATATTTAATAATGGCGTTTAACATAGTATCGAGATTATCTCCTGCCTCCTAGTTATTGTTGCCGCCATGTTAAAAAGAAAATTTATGCTTACCTGATAAATGTATTTCTTCTTAGACACGATGAGTCCACGGATCATCTTCATTACTTATGGGATATTCACTTCCTGGTCAGCAGGAAGAGGCAAAGAGCACCACAGCAGAGCTGTTAAATAGCTCCTCCCTTCCCTCCCACTCCAGTCATTCGACCGAAGTTAGGAAGAGAAAGGAAAAGCCAAGGTGCAGAGGTGACTGAAGTTAACAATAAAAAACATTGTGTCTAAGAAGAAATAAATTTATCAGGTAAGCATAAATTTTCTTTTCTTCTTAAAGACACGATGAGTCCACGGATCATCTTCACAACTTATTGGATCCAATACCCAAGCAAGAGTACACTGATGATACGGGAGGGACAAGACAGGATACCTAAACGGAAGGCACCACTACATGAAGAACCTTTCTCCCAAAAGCCGCCTCAGCCGAGGCAAAAGTATCAAATTTGTAAAATTTTGTAAAAGTGTGAAGAGAAGACCAAGTTGCAGCCTTGCTAATCTGTATCACAGAAGCTTCATTTTTGAATGCCCACGAGGAAGCAACAGCCCTAGTGGAATGAGCCGTAATCCTCTCAGCTATAGGAAACATCTTATTGAAAATAGGAGGAGAGAAAGGAATACCAGGTCTCTCCCATTCTCTATTAATAATTTCAGAGGACTTCTTAGGAACTGGAAAAACATCTGTTAAGGAAGGTACCTCATAATATCTGTCTAATTTGCTAGACTTTGGGGGGACAACCATCACTGTGGAGTCACTTTCATCTAGGGTAATTAAAACCTCTCTAAGTAAGAGACGAAGATGTTCCAGTATAAACCTGAAAGATACCACTTCTGAGTCACACCACTCCGAATCTGAGATTTCTCCTTCAGATGCCAGAGCAGGAACCTCTTCCTCAGATCTGTGAGAAGAGACTTCTGAGATACCTACCACAGCATCCGAAACCTCGCTAACTGCAAAAATGGACTTTCTCTTGCGATGGCCCTGCAACATTGGAAAGGCAGACAGAGCATCAGAGATAGTAGTAGACATAAGAGAAGCTATGTCCTGTAGTGAAATTCCAGAAGGAACTACAGTAGACGTGCAGGGCACTGCTGGTGAGTTGCAGCAGAAATTGACACTCATCAGAGGACTCTTGGACAACATCTGTCTGAGAGGAGATTGGCTCTGCAAAAATGTTATCCCTAAAATTCAGTCCTTTCAATACATGTAGTACAGAAAGGGATTGGTGGTTCCACATTTGCATCAAAACATAAAGCATATGCAACCGCTTGCACCTCATCTTGGTCCATTTTTTCACATAAAATATTGGTATTGAGCAGAAAAAAATACTGGGAAGAACAATAAAATAATCAAAAACCGTTACTGTCTCTTTAAATTTAAACGTTTTTTCTTTCTCTCTCTTGACAAATTGCTAATTTTGCTGTAGTTACAAAACGGTTAGAAAATTTAAGCAATAATTAAACCTCTGCACCTCCTGCTGAGGTGCTCCTAACCTTAAAAGGGACACTGAACCCAATTTTTTCTTTCGTGATTCAGATGGAGCATGCAATTTTTTTTTTATTTTTAATTTTTATTGTTCAGCAAAATAATTTCCAACATTTTATTTAGACCGTGCAAGGCCCAGTTTTAACATCAACAAAGAATTAAGTCAGGACTTGACTGACCTAATAATTTTACCTAAGTTAGTCACAAATTAATTGACAGATGATTATATAGAGATCAATTGGCAAAAAAATAAGTCCTGGCTATACCAGGTACAATGGTTATCGAATATGGACCTATTTATTTCTTTAGGATTTCTGAGTTCCCCTGTCCAGATTATTTAGTTCCAGTGTAGGAAAGGCGTGCAACGTAGGATTAGGGGGGACAAACGGAGTATATGATTACATTCGGCTGAATTTTTACTTTATAGAGGGCCCCAGCCAAGCTGGAGAAGGAAGAAGAAAAAGAAAAGAGAAAGAAAAGAGGTAGGGGAAAAAAAAAAAAAAAAAAAGGGGGAACCTCCCCCCCTCCCGTCCACTCCCTCTGAATTCATGCCCAGCAGAAAGTCGTGAATTATGCTCAAGAAAGCGTGGTCATCCCATCATTGCTCATCCTTTTATTACCAGACTCCCAAGAGTACCAGCGCAGAATTTCTAAATGGAAAAATTAGGTCAGATATCTCCGTATCGGGAAATGACCTAATAAATGTTGACCATTTACCAAAGAATTGTCTAATGTCTGATTCATTGTCTAGATTGGTATCTCTTTGTTCTAGTAAACATTGTTTTTTTAGGCAGTTTTTGATCTCTGGGATAGATGGTGTTGCTTTCAACTTCCATTTTTTGAGAATAAGGTATCTGGTTGCAAGTATGGACAGGAGAATTAGTTTTTCATCTGTATGTTGTATTAGACCAAATATAATTTGTAACTGTGTTAAACTCTCAAACGAAATTTTCAACGTTTTGCTGAGCCAGAATTCCAACCTCAGCCAAAGATGCCTTATCTTAGGGCATTCCCAGATCATATGCATTAAGTCAACTGCTGGAAGCGAGCATTTTGGGCAGTTTTTGAAATCAAGATTGTAAATTCTAGAACCCTTTTTGGGGGTGAAATATGAGTTATGAATAAGTCTAACATGCATCTCCCGCCAGGTTGCTGATAGAGTGACCTGGGCCACTTTCTGGATTGATAGTTGGATAGATTCGGTATTAATGTTCAACTGGGGTGTCATCTGGTTCCAAAAAGAGATAACTTTTTCTAGTTCTAATTCGGATTTACTGATATTGATCAGTTGGTAGCACAGAGAGATAGATCTGTGTCCGTTTTTGAAAAGCACTAACCAGTTTTCTAATGTACCGAAAGACCAGGGCCAATCTGATTCGTTCATGAGGTCTATTAGAAAATGTCTAATTTGTAAGTATGCATAAAATTCCTTATTATTAATTTTATATTCTCTTTTTAATTCTTCAAAAGATTTGACACATTTTCTCTCTGTATCTATAAAATATGAGATCCTATTAAGGCCTTGATTATGCCATATCTTAAACAAAATGGAGTTTAGGGCAGCTGGGAATTTCGGGTTTCCAAGTAGTGTTAAATGCTGTGAAACTTTACAGTTTAAAGACAAGAGATCTCCCGTCTTCCACCAAGCCTTAAGTGGGTTGGAAATTGTTTTGAGTAGTTTGATTTCTCTTGGTAGTTCTTTTGGTGGGCAGTGGATTAATGCTAAAGGGAGATACGGGAAACATATGGATTCTTCTAGTAAATTGTTTGCTACATAGTCGCTATGAAAAATCCAATCCGCCACTACTCGCACTAGGAAGGCATAGTTATAGAAGCGAATATTAGGAAGTGCAAGGCCGCCTTTCTCTTTCGGGAGGGATAGCCTGTTCAGGGATATCCTTGGTCTTTTCCCCTGCCATATAAATTTGCTAATTGCGCTGTTGAG
Organism: Bombina bombina; assembly: GCF_027579735.1. Classification (NCBI taxonomy): domain Eukaryota; kingdom Metazoa; phylum Chordata; class Amphibia; order Anura; family Bombinatoridae; genus Bombina; species Bombina bombina. The sequence continues at coordinate 237,747,445 of NC_069504.1, read as the reverse complement.
TGATCTAACATCCTTTTCCATAAGTATTAATGGGGTGTTCTGGAGTATATATAAAAGCTTAGGCAGTAAAACCATTTTAAACAGAGCTATCCGTCCAGAAATAGACAATGGGAGGGACTGCCAGGATTTCATTTTCTCCCTTACACTTGTTAGGATTGGAGTGATGTTACGGTCGTATAGTTCACCTGGTATATAAGGAATAGAGATTCCTAAGTATTTAAGGGCATCTTTCACCGCAGTGAAAGGAATGTTGGGGGGGGGAATTATTGTGCTTCCTGAGCCATAGCAGCTCTGATTTTGCTTCGTTGATCTTATAACCTGAGAATGATCCAAAACGGGCAGCTATGTCCAGAAATTTTGGTATGCTAGTTTGAATATCGGAAAGATAGAGTAGTACGTCATCTGCGTATAAAGCAATTTTTATAGTTAGATTACCTATTTTGATTCCCGCTAACTGATGTCTGACCATAATTGCCAGGGGTTCAATTGATACGTCGAAGAGCAGGGGGGAAAGAGGACAACCCTGTCGAGTTCCCCTCCCAAGGGTTATCTGCGGAGAAAGAATATTGTTTACAATCAATCTTGTATATGGTTCTTTATATAGGTTGATAACAAATCTCAGGAACTCTCCCTTAAAGCCAAAGTTGGTTAATGTATCAAAAAGATGGTCAAAATGGATTGAGTCGAATGCTTTTTCTGCATCTATTGAGACAATGGCAAGGTCAGGGGCATCCTCCTCCCCCGGCGCTCGGACGTCCCAGCAGTCCTGAAATATTCGGTTATGGTGAGTGCCTCTCTGATTTTTGCAGAGGAGTTTCTTTTGTGTAAAAATCCTGCCTGATCTGAGTGAATTATATGGGCCAATGACAACTGTAAGCGCTGAGCAATTATGGAGGTTAAAATTTTATAATCTACGTTTAATAGGGCTATGGGTCTGTAAGATTCTTTAAGGAAGGGATCCTTCCCAGGCTTCAGGATCAAGACAGTATTAGAGGCAGAAAAGGAGGTGGCTACTGGGTCTTCCTTGATATACATACTATTGTAGAGATTGGTAAGATAAGGAGCAATCTCACCCGACATAATTTTATAAAATTCGTTCGGTAATGAATCTGGACCGGGTGTTTTGTTCGAGGGGAGATTCGTGATGAGCTTTACAATCTCCGTTTCCCTTATTGGGGCGTTAAGCGTATCAATCATATCGGATGAAATTTTAGGGTAGGAGATTTCGCTCCAGAATTGCCTCGCTTGATCAAGGTCCGAGATCTTATAGGAGTAGAGGTTCTGATAATAAGTTACAAATGTTTCCGCAATCTCCTCAGGTTTCTTAAGGAAAATACCGTCCCGCTGGATGTTCTCTATTAAAGATGACTTTTTCTCCTTTTTAGCCAAGTTAGCCAGCAGTTTACCAGCTTTGTTCCCAAATCTGTATAATCTGGCTTGAAGCTTTAAATCTCTTTGGGTTTCTTGATATATCGCAAAGGTATCTCTGGCATTCTTGGCTCTGATGTATTTCGCCCAGTTGCTGGGCGATTTTTCTAAGAGAAAAGAGTTATAAGAGTTAATTATTGATTTGGTAATTTCCTTTTCTCTTAACCTTATTTTCCTAAGTCTCAGAGCAGTGTAGGCTATTATTTCACCTCGGAGAACTGCCTTTGCAGCCTCCCAAAAAATCAGAGGAGAATTTATATGTTGATGATTATGTTGGAGGTAATCAACAAATTTTAGCTTCAGCCAATTTTTGAATTTGAGGTCAGAGGCAAGAAATGACGGAAAGATAAAACGTAATGGTTTATTTTTAAAATGATTCAATTGGAAATCAACATAGATCGGGGCATGATCTGATAGGAAGATGGGAAGAATATCTGATTTTACAACAGAGTTGGAAATATTATTATTAATAAGAAGTAGGTCAATCCTGGACAAGGATTTATGGGCCCTGGATAGGCAGGTAAAATCCCTAACGTCTGGGTTCTGAAGTCTCCATATGTCCTTAATTGCGAGATTCTGCATAATTTACTTCATTAATTTTTCTTCTAGGTTGTCTCTTTTTTGTTTGACCATTTTTGTTGATTGTCTAAGTCTATCCAGTGGGCAATGGGGGGACATGTTAAAGTCACCCCCAAGAACCAGATGACCCTCCTGAACTGAGAGAATCTTAGCCTCTATCTTACTCCAGAAACCTGGGTCCAACCTGTTGGGAGCATAGATGTTACATAGGGTGAAAGTTTCTTTAAATGTTTTTATTTTTACCAGGACAAATCTGCCTTCAGGGTCTGCTTCGCTATGGATAACCTCTACATTGTTTTTTTTTCCTAGCAATATGGCTACCCCTCTCTTCCTACCCAACCCTGGAGAGAAAAAGATTTCTTTCACCCAGGTAGATCTAAGTTTTAAAGATTCTTCTGCTGTCAGATGAGTCTCTTGAATAAATGCTATGTTGGTGCCGAGTTTCCTTAGATGTGTAAGAATGGATTTTCTTTTGATAGGAGTGGAGATTCCCCCCACGTTCCACGAAACTATTTTAAGATTTGCCATCTAGAAGAGAGGGGAGTCCACTGTCCAAGGAAGGGCAAGAGAGGGGAGCGGAGGGGAGAGGGAGGGGAAGGGTGGGCGGGAAGAGAAAAAAAAAAAAGGAGAAAAAAGGGGGGAGAAATAGCTTGTGTCCACAGACATAAAAAAAGAAAATTTAGGTAACATAGGAAAAAAGAGAAAAAGAAGAAAGAGGATACTAACAGCCTATTTTTAACTTAAAAGTTATTTAATTGAAATATTAGAGTCTTTTAGGAAGAGTTCTACCTCTGACATAGAATTAAAGACCCGGGTTCTTTCACCATCTATAATTTTCAATTTTGCAGGATAAATGATGGTGGCCTGATGTCCTAGCTGAATTAATTTGGTGCAAATTGGGGCAAGAGCCCTTCTCTTGGATGAAGTCTCCACTGAGAAGTCTTGAAATAAGAGGATTTTAATATCCCCCAGGAGGATAGGCTGATTCTTGCGAAAGAATTGCAATAGTGAAATTTTATCTTGGAAATTTAAAAGCTTTGCAATGACGGGTCTAGGTCTATAGGTTCCTTTATTGTCTGGCCAGGGCTTGCCTATCCTATGTGCTCTCTCGACTATAATTTGAGAGTGGTTGGGGGGCATTTTAAGAAGCTGAGGTAATGTCTCTGAGACAAAAATATTTAAATTTTCATGGGTCCCATTCTCGGGGACTCCTATTATACGGATGTTATTCCTGCGAGAACGGTTCTCGAGGTCTTCTAATTTGGCCTGTATTGTGGTTACGGATAGATTGAGTGTTTCAATGTTGGTAGTCTGCAGTGTGGTAAGATCTTCCAGATCTGACACCCTTTGTTCGAGTTCATTAATTCTATTAGCGAATTGTCTAACCTCTTGAGAGAGTAATGTGAGGTCCTGTTTGATCTCAATTTTAAGTGCGTCGAAGTTGGGTGCCAAGGCCTGTGAGATTTTCGTAACCAAAACTTGCATATTTAGAGTGTCAGTTGCAGAGGGTATAGTAGCAAATGTTGCTTGGGTCTCAATAGGGGGGTCTGCCGAGCCCTTTGCTCTTCTATCTTTTTGCCTTGCCGGCATCGTTGGTGAAGGAGTCCTAACGTGAGTGTGAAAAAATTTGTCCATGTGCAAGGTGAAGAGAGGAAAAATGAATAAACCCAGTGACTTAGTTGAAGGAGATTTCTCTCTGTGACTCTAATTTAATAAAAAATGGGAAGGAGAAAAAGGAAGGGAGGTGAAATAGAGAGTGAAGGAAAGTGAAGGGATAGTGTCCGGGGAGGGAGTGAATCTATTATACACTTATGGTGAAGACACAGGGGTGGAAAAAAGAGTTGGAGGCAAGGCCAAGTGATAGGGCTCGTTCACCCCGATAAGTCGACAACAGGTGCAAGAGGATAGAAAAATGGGAAGAGCAGGGGGGTAGAGACCACCCTTGCTCTGTGAGTAATTGTTGAAAACTGAAGGAGACCTAGAAAAGATTTAGTCTATATAATACTCTGTAAGGTTCAGCTATAAGACAATATGTATGAAGAAGAGAAACAATTACTTTGTTTTCAGTTACTGTCTAATGGGTTCTAAACTATATATTGCGCAGAGAACCAAGTATTTCAATCAAGTACCATGAACATATAACACAGTATCTATGTTTTTTTTTAAATTCTGTCTATAGTTTAAGAATCAATCCTAACCTAGCTCAGCTTATGAGGTTTGTTCTTTATGTAGGTAATGAACTTTTTCTTCCCTCCCCAGTCCCCACCTCTTCACTATTCCTATAGGATTTCAATTTTTATCAAACAATTGTAGAGTGACTAGGGCAAAAGGAAAAAAATCATGGAAAGAATTCTGGTTTCTTGGAGATTAGCAGAAAAAAACAGGAATTTAACTTGGAGTCACAGTTAGTTAAGTGACAAACCAGTAATATTTTAAATTATTTTGAATCAAATTACAGTGATTTGATTCAACCACTCAGTGTTGTAATGTATAACTGTTACCCTAAGCCCCAAGTTAGATTATGGGTTAAAGTAAGCCGAAGGCTAATATTGTGGGTATTTTCTATACAGGGGCCAATTACATATAACAAGAGCTGGGGCTAGTGGTGAAAGTGCTATATAAACAGTTGAAGTGAAATTAGATGGTTCTTTTAGCTAATAAAGACATTAGAAGGCAAAATACAAAGTACAATATTGTTTGATTGCAGAGTTCAGCAGTCTGTGAGAAAAATTTAAAGTGTCCATTAACATAGAAGACTGTAAATAATTGTGTAGTAGTTGAACTGTCTTGTTTCAATTTAAGGATAGTAGCAAGACAAGTGTGTTAGTTCAATATCCTTATATATATATTTTTTTTTTTTTTGTATCAGACACCGACAGTAAAAAGAGAAGAGATGTGTGTCTCAGGATTTTCAGTGATTGCTTGCGAAGCCTCTCAATTTTAACAGTCACCAGTTTTAGGTAATGTTTCCATTGCTCCCCCACAATGGCCGTGCCCTCTTCTGAGGTTTATGAAATAACACTGTGATTATGGCAGACAATAAAGTAATCTCTGAGAAAATTCACTCACCCCCTCCTGCGTTTTTCAGGCGTTTGTCGTCTGCAGAGTCTGACCGTCTGGCTCCAGTTGTTGTGGGCTGATTTTGTTCGTTAGAACTGCTGCATATGCTTTTAGAGATGTGTCCCAGCCAAGGTCCACAACCGGCTCCCCCTGCGCAGCACCGGTGGGGGGGGGAGAGGGCAACGCCGCACCGGCGACCGAGGCGTCACAGGAAGAGCGCACACCTGACTCGACCAGCCTCCCCAGCCTAGCTCCCTCCCGCGCAGCACCGGTGGGGGAGGGAGGGGGCGAGGTCCGGCCAGTCCGTGTGCAGGTCGGTAGGCAGACGGGAGGTAAGTTTTGGAGCGCTGCAGCCCAAAGTTGAAGATGGTCTGTGCGAAGGTGTGAGACGCCAGGAGGGGGAAAGAGTTCCTTTCCTCTGGAATAGCAAAGCTCAGAGTAAAATTAAGATGGTGAGATGAGGTAGAGACAGCGTTTGGATAAAGTTCCGAACTTTAATAAGCGGTGCCTTCAGGGTTGTACTTCCAAGGAATAGGGAGTTAGTATGCAGGGTCACAACAGTGGGCTGACATGCCACTGTAGGGTTCCGGAGCAGTTCTGTGTTAGCTACCAGGGAGATAGCCCCAAGCCTGAGGCTGACGCGGGAGTCCACCGCCAATATCCAAGGGCTGGAGATGTGAGCTGGGCAGCACCTGTGCGACCTGTGCAGCACCTGTACAGCTCCTCCTCCACCGGAACCCTGGAGCATGCAATTTTAAACAACTTTCTAATTTACTCCTATTATCAATTTTTCTTTGTTCTCTTGCTTTATTTGAAAAAGAAGGCATCTAAGCTATTTATTGGTTCAGAACCATGGAAAGCACTTGTTTATTGGTAGGTAAATTTACCCACCAATCAGCAAGAACAACACAGTTTGTTCACCAAAAATGGGCCGGCATCTTAACTTACATTCTTGCATTTCAAATAAAGATACCAAGAGAATGAAAAGAATTTGATAATAGGAGTAAATTAGAAAGTTGCATGCTCTATCTGAATCACGATAGAAAAAATTTGGGTTCAGTGTCCCTTTAAACAATGCTACCGGATCCCTTGTAGAAACGATCCATTACTGCAACCTGCCAGAAAAACCGAACTAGGACCGCATCTGTGCTAAAAGCACATGAAAAGTGTTCTACGTGCTGCTCTAGCCCAGATAAACCCCAGTACAGCACATCTGAAGACCTGCAACTGCTTGGAAATAGTGCTACAAGCAGAGGCTCCAAAAAACAGTAAGTCCCGCCCTTCGTGGGCATGCTGCAAGTCTCTGATTCCCTCTCAGGGAAAAAACTAAAGTGAAACCTCCAGAGCCCTCCATTTTAGTGAAAATAAACTTAGCTCCAACATAACTCCAGCCCAAGTGCCTGCACCTAATCACTGCCCAAGTAAGACTTCCCTTCTGAAAGTCTGAAACTGTCCCCACATAAGTAAAGTTTACCATTATATACCGTAGTGCTAATGAAACAAACACTGAGACTCCTTAGATCCCAGAAAAAGGCAGCACTTACCTCAAACACTGCGTGGCAGTAGGGCAGTTACCAAGCTTGAGAGGTCCTCTCCCTCACATTGGCCTGAGAGATAAGCAATGCTGAGTCAGTAATCTCAGGCTGAAGGATATGGGGCAGCTGAAAATGGGAGGTGCAGTGATAATTATGTCCCGCCAGTTCCCATAGCTCTAAAGCCACCAGAGCTCTACTGTAGAGACTGATATGGACTAGGCTACACCCCAGATCAAAGTAGCACTCTCTGGCACTACTCCTAAAACAAAAAACTCTTGATTGAAGAATCTAAACTAACACCTCACTTTACCTGCTTCCTATCACTAACATAGGCAAAGAGAATGACTGGAGTGGGAGGAGCTATTTAACAGCTCTGCTGCTCTTTGCCTCTTCCTGCTGACCAGGAAGTGAATATCCCATAAGTAATGAAGATGATCCGTGGACTCATCGTCTTTAAGAAGAAATCTATCTTTTACTGCTTATGTAATGGGCAGCACCTGCCCTTAAGATAACTGCAGTGAATCCTAGGTTTTAAAAAAGGTGCTATGCATAATTAGGAGGTGCATGAAATGCAGTGTCCCTTTTAACAACAACACACACACACACATATATATATATATATATATCTAATTACTATTCCCAGTCTAATATTTGCTTTGAATACATCATTAGGTCTAAAAACGTATTTACCATTTAAAAAAGGGACATGAAACCATTTTTTTTCCTTTCATGATTCAGATAGAACATACAATTTTCCAATATGATCAAATTTGCTTCATTCTCTTGGTATAACTTTGTTATGACATATATGCCTTGTGATTGTGTTCAGCTAGCTCCCAGTAGTGCTTTGCTGCTTCGTTAACAAAAGGTATACCAAGAGAATGAAGCAAATTTGACCATATTGGAAAATT